>NC_142670.1:27674981-27872481 GCF_964200805.1 Pocillopora damicornis | reverse complement strand
CCACTTTATTACCTCAGCCCAGAAATCCTTAGTATAACGACAAGAAATAAAAAAGTGCTCCAAGGATTCGTTCATTTCGCCACAAAAGGAACACGCCGGGGATGGAATAATACCAATTTTGTTTAAAAAAGAATTTGTGATAAGACACCTGTTAAGTAGTTTATACTGGAATTCACGCGATTTTGTGTCCAAGGAAGTACGAAATGGCCAGCTGTAAATCTCTTTCCATTCTAAAACATCATTAACAAAATGAGTATTAAAATTCAGTTGGGCAGTCGGTGGAGTGATGATTCTATTTCGAAGTTCTTTATATATAGTCTTTGAAATGACTGTTTCAATTAAAACGTGTTTGTCATTAAAACTCAATTTAATTTCGTTATACAAATTGAAAGGCTCGTCAGCTGTAGAAGCAAGCGTGTTTAATGATTCACGCCATTCAACTGGTAAGGCGTCTATTACAGAAATAAGTCTAAATATATCTAACGGCGAGGTGTTTAATTCTCTCAACTTGTAATTATTTTTAACAATAAATTCGTTATTGTCCGAGATTAGATCCCCTATTCGAAGAATTCCTTTTTCTGCGAGATTTTTAAAATACACAGATTTGCCACCGATACAAATAAATTTATTGTTCCACACAATAGCTTTTGAAAGATCTTGTCTATTTTGATCCTGTATACTTGTGTGAGTTGCTGCGGAACATTTTGCATTCTTCATAAAATGCTGGAAGCTTTATGGGCAATTTCTTCAAATCAAAATCGCAACATAAAATAAGTTTACCCCCCACAGGTTCAAGATAATGCAGTACAATTTTTTCCAATTGCTCGGTTGATCGCTTGCCAACTTTTTGCAACAGAGGATTCTCTGAGTCTCTATTATAGAATCTAAATGTGGGGCTTTAAGTCCCCCATCTTCAATGTCACCAATAAGAGCAGAGCGTTTGATTTTGTCCTTCCCCTTCTAGATAAAATCGACGATAATTTTGTTCACATGTTTCACAAATTCCCTATTTACTAATATCAAACTCGCGCGATACAGGAAAATAGGAATGATAAAAGTTTTGACAATTTGAATTCTTCCGATAATCGTCAAATCCCTCCACCTCCAAATTCGTAGTTTTTGTTGAATGGAACTAATTAATTCATCAACATTTAATTTTTGTTTCAATCGAAAATCATAGGTGAAGTGCACTCCCAGAATTTTAACAACTTTTTTAATTTTTAAGTTGCATGAAACGACATTGTCTTGTTGTAGAGTAGAAGAACAATTACCCAATATCATTATTTCTGATTTATTGTGGTTAATCTTTAGGCCTGAACAAGTCCCGTAATCTTCTATAAGTTTAAGAAAGTTCGCAAGCGAAAGATTATCATTCAAAAAACCAGTTAAATCATCTGCGAAAAGGCTTAATCTGATCTCTTCATTATCTACCTTAATACCATTAATATCTTTACTACTGCGTACACTAATACAAAGAATTTCTAGCGCTATGATGAACAGGTAAGCAGAGAGGGGGTCTCCTTGTCTCACTCCCCTTTCAACTGCAAAGGGCTGGGTAGAAAAACCATTGTTTATGACACAACTTGAGATGTTGTTGTAAAATGTGTGTATCCTTTGCAAAAATGATGGACCAAAACCAAAAGAGGTTAGAGTGCGAAATAGAAAATCTCTACTGACAGTATCGAAGGCCTTTTTGAAAACTATACAAATCATTTTCCCTTCAAAATTATACCTTTGTAAGAATTCCATGACATCTTCTATCGTTCTGACTGCGTCAAAAATAGTTATTCCCTTAACATATGCACATTGATTATAATGTATGATGTTTGGTAAGACCTTCTCTAATCTTTTTGCAATAGCTTTTGACCCTATTTTTACATCCACATTGATAAGTGAGATTGGTCTCCAATTCGACAAATCCCGTTTGTCTTTATCCTTTTTCTCAATTAAGGTAATAATGGCTTCCTTTTGGGAATTTGACAACTCGCCATGATCATAAGAGTAGTTTAAACTGTCTACCATCAGATTTCCTAAAATGTGCCAAAAAGCTCAATAAAATTCAGCCGTTAATCCATCATTACCTGGTGACTTGTTGCTTTCAAAAAGCTGAAGACTCTTGTAACACTCGTCAACTGTTAATTTTCCATCACAGTTTCGAGCCTCATTATTAGTGAGTTTCGGTGTTTCAGAGTTATTAAAGAAAAAAATTAGCATCTCCTCTGATGGTCTAAGGGGATCATGTTTACAAAGATTGGAATAAAAATTTTGTATCTCTTGGAGAATTCTTTTAGGGTCTGTGATTAGCACGACTTCACTGTTAATGACTTTGCGAACAGAGCTTTTAGCTTTTTTATGCGTTTCCAGATTTAGAAAATACTTGTTTCTTTTTTCGCCTTTCTCATACCATGTGGCTTTTGATCGAATAATGGCTCCCTTTGCTATCTGTTCATAAATAGAATCGTATTCCATTTTCAACATTTCAAGCTCGTCCTGATTCTCAAAGGTTGGTGACTCTTTGCACTTTTCCTCACAAATCCTTAGAGAGGTCTCAAGATCAGAAATCTTTTTTCTTTTTTTGAACGCTTTCTGTTTACTATATTTAACTGAAACTTGTCTGATTCTGTACTTAATTAAATCCCACAACAGTCTTTTATCTGTAATTTCTTCGAATTCCTTTAACCACATAGGCACACTTTCATTTATCAATGTGACAAAATCATCATCGTCGATGAGACTGGCATTAAATTTCCAAAAGGAGGGACCGTATTCCGGTTTGTCTAAACTATTAAGATGAAGAAAAATTGCCGAGTGGTCTGAATTAATCGAAGGAATGATATCAGATTTCCCAAAGTCATATTGTTGAAGAAGACAAATGCATCACACGTCGCAAGAGCCATGAAGGGTATTTTTCAAACACATGGCATACCTTAAAGGGTCCGCTGTGAGAATGGCCCGCTATTTGCTTCCACATAGTTTGAAGGCTTTCTAGATTACTTAGGAATAGTTCACCGGAAAGGAATTCCTTACTGGCCGCAGAGTAATGGTGAAGTCGAGCGCCGCAACGAGACTCTACTGAAGATAAAAAGAATCGCCGCTTTGGAAGGTAAAGACTGGAAAAGGGCATTACGAAATTTCGTTCCAGTATCAAACTATGCCTCACACAGTGTCTGGGTTTTCTTTTGCCGAGCTCCTGATGGGTCGACGCTTCAATGATAAACTTCCAAGAGTAACCATTTCAAGTGAAAGAATCACCGAGGCCCACTAGCAACAGCCTCTTCGCGAAAGAGACGCACGGGGGAAATTTCGGCAGAAAGAGTATGCAGACAGAAAGCGGTCAGCACAATACAGTAAATTGGCGAGGGAGATCACATCCTGCTCAACAAGCCCCATGACAACAAACTGTCTCCCAACTTTGAATTAGTACCATACTAAGTGGTAGAAAGGAAGGGCAATGTTGTCCTCATGCGGGATAAGGAGGGAAACACCAAACTGCACAATTCGAGCCACATGAAAAAGTTTATCCAGTCAGCCCTTCCACTGAAGCCACGGAAGGCCACGGAGGAGACGAGGGAGATGAAACACCCACTGAAGGACAGTCGAAAGCGACTGCTTTGATCCCGCCAACCTATATTAATAAGCACCCTACCCCACCTCCTGAATCCTCAGCAAGTCCCGTTCCTTCACGGCTAACTCGTGTTAGGCGCCCTTCATCATGGATGAATGACTTTGTGTCCTTTTGGGCTTGAACTGATAGACATCCGATGCAGATCTATGTAGTTCCCCTGAACGAAAAAGAATAGTTGTCGTGACGACATAGAATTTATCGATGATGAACATTGAATTAATATGTTTTGTTTTGATGTTTATCAATGTCATCGATAGGAATATTTTTGCAAAAATCGGCTTCGGTTGATAATGTATTTTGAATTAATGTATGGCAAATTTTGGTTGGACGGCGACTTCTTTGTTCGAAATATGGACGCCAGCGTGGAGCTTCGTCATTACAAGTCTCTTTTACAAAAGGAAATTTTTCTTTTCTTTACAGAATGGTACTCTTTCTTTCTTCTTTGAGCCTGTTTTTTCTTTTTCTTTTTTTTTTTTTTTTACCAAGGACTTTTTTTCGCTCTTGATTTTTCCGTGAACAAAGATTTTTCCATAAGCAAAGAACTTCTACGAGTGAATTTTTAAAGTGCGTGATGTAAACAAAATATGGAATTACATGTAAATGAAAATCGAGCCTCAACGTGAACGGTTGCCGCGAAACTTCCCCATAGGATTCGCCCAGGTCTGAGATTGACACCTTCCTAATTTATTAACTTTCACTTGAAAATACGTTTTTCTAAATAAATCAGTTCCTTTTAAAGATTTCGGAATTTTTTTATGGAAACGTTATGTTGAATGTTTGAATTCGGTTTAGTCAAATAAAGCAAAAATCGATTTTTACCTTTTGCTGTTTTTACCGAAATACCTTCTGCCCCCGGTCGCTCGCAGCTAAGAATTTTCCCTTTTTCCGTGAGATGCCTATGGCAAACCATGGTGAAAACTCAGCTGGGTTCCTTTTTCATTGCATGGACAAAATGCAAAGCTAGCCAATAGGAATACGTAAAATCTTATCGATTTTCATCTTATGTAAACATTGGCGGCTAGATTGATCAGAAGCTGACGAAAATAATTTTCGGACATAAGAAAACCTATGAAAATCATTTCCGCATATCTAGAATTTCACTCAGTCAAAAAAACTAGCGGTCATATTAAGTAGGTTTGGAGGTATTTTAGTTCCGAGGCAGAAAACTTGTCAAATACAAGCTGGAAAAAACCGTGTGAACAAAGATCATTGCGTTACAGTGCAAATATATTGAGCTATTAAGAGGCGATAAGTGACATAGGATTCGAGAATGGTGGAATTTGGGTTGTGCAGGCGAGGAAAGATTTGGATTCCAGCGGCTAAATTTAACGAATTCTGCAAACGTAAATTTGATCAACGTAGGTTACTATTTTTTGCTGTCTTCGTCGGCTGTATATAGGTTAATTATAATTATTCTGTGGAGTTGGGTGATTATCATAATTGTGGATCTCTTCGTGATAATCCGGAACCTTGGCTTTTGAAATAAGAGCAACCTAGCATTGCAGTAAGATCTGTAACTACAAGTTCACAACCATGTTTCATCATGCACGAGTTGGCCATGATTCTTTGATTAGATAAAGGAGACAGTTGAATTTATTTGCCATGCTGTGGTGTTTTAATCGATTTCTTTCTTATCACAAACTTAAATACAAATCTCTGGGAAATAACTTAGTACAGTCTTTCAGTTGTGTTAAAGTGTATACGGCCTGTTTTCGTACTAATTGACGTTTTTGATAAACAAATCACTGCTCAAAGGAGAGAAGTCTTTGTCAGCGGAGATGGAAATTGTTTTTGCCGAGCTGTTGCTTTTAGGAGGAATGAAACAGGCGCTGAGAAACGCGAGGAGATCAGGAGGTGGAGTGGCAGTTTGTTTCAGAAAGAGGTTTTTGAGCTGCAGCTCTTCGCTATTTTCAAATACAAAAACAGTCACGGTTTCCTCAACTCTAAAATTTTCTACAGTGGTGTCTTCGGCTGATCTAACTGACTAATCTTGGTCGACTGTAATTGCACAATTCCTTTCAATGCTACGCTCAGTAGTTAAGGCATCCCACGGAATCGCCTCTACTTAAATTGAGCCGCAGCTTAATTCTTTAAATTGAACATAAGATTGGCAATTGTGATTAAGGTTTGCAAAGAAACCTTCGATTTTTTCCTTTGCATTGTGGCTTGTTTAACTTGATAAATTAGGAAAATGAACTGATCGCTGAAGCGCTTGGGGATGATAAGTAATATTTTCTTTTATGTTCTTTTTTAGGTATGGAAGTTCTTCGAGGTAAGGCAGATCGAGATCGTAAACAAGACAGCTCTCCAGGTTTGAAAACACTGAATATGAACAATAGCACTATTAAAAATGAAATCTTTCATGCTTAGAGTAGAGCTACTACATATTTGTGAGTTTACTGTAAATATTGATCATGACCTAAATTTTGTTTGAAAGTAAAATTAGTACAACGACATGAAGATGAAAAAAAAAGAACCTTAATCATGCTGCAAATGTTACGTGGCTTTCAGAGCTGTTAGTTAAAGTCTCACCGGAATAAACTGAGGGCTAGTCTGCCATCTTTAGGTAGATACTTTCACCTCATTTTTCTTAAAGTAATGCATCATTAGCCAGTGACAGGGTTATACCACATTCGAAAAAAACCTTAAACATGTTTCAAAGTTGTTTTGTCAAACACAGTTTAAAAAATTAAGTTTCTTCAAAGGAGCTGCTTAAGCCAATGTTACTGATTTCCAATCAGTTAAGCCCGGTCTAAACGAAGTTTATTTTGCGACACAAACTTTCTCTGTTACCACTAGAATATAGAAAGGTATTGAAAGACTTGGTACTTATCTGTAATGGTAATCGGCCGGACTGAGTAAATCCGAGTTCTCGCGGCTCTGTGACCTGATACCGAAATTACAACGCAAAGACGAGGCTCGGTGCGAAGTCACTCTCATCGGTCTAAAAAAATTAAGGTACGTCTCTCCTTGGAGAGGGTTGGCTGGGGGATTTTGGCATTTTTTTTGTAAAGGAAACAGTGCAACGCGACGAGTTGATTACATTCCCAGAAGAAAAACTACTTCCCTATCCACTTTCGCTGAAGTTTTGGACTCATGACTTCACTGGTATTCCAGACTTCAGGTTTCCCGATAGTTACATTATCTGGTTGGAAAAGATGGTTACGATGAAGACTGTTTACGGTCGTATAAAAGCCTTGAGGGTTTTCGCTTGTTTACTGATAGGCATGTGGAGGATCTGAAGTACCACGATTTAATCGATGATGCAACAGATAAACCGACTGGATTCTGCTATTTCCAGTTCATAGTCCTTTCCTTTGAAAGCTTCTTTTCTACAAACTTTGTTATCCTTAAGGACGTGGCCGTGATCTTTCAGTGGAAGTTCAGTAGAAACACGGAAAATTTGGGCGGGAAGTACTTCTTTGGTGTCTTCGCTACCGTTTCGTTTTCTCCGCTCATTCGACCTTTTTTCGCGTTGAATTGGACTTCTACGGACTGTATGCTGATTAAATATTGTTGGAACCAGAGAGTTAGTTCCAGAAAGTGTCTTCACGACTTGTTTAGTCTCAAAGTGTTCGGAGCATATATGAAAGTTCTTGATAGACGTGAACTCCTTGTCAGTGCGACGAAAGAAGGCACTTCCTTTTTTTCTTGGTCTGTTGGCCTGGAAACTCGGAAAGATTGAGGTCCGGTCTTTTTTAGAGTTATTTTTGCACACAGAAATGGCACAAAACTTCATATTCGACTTGCAGTCACTCCGATCTTGCTTTCAAAATAAGCGTCCATCAGCCTCAGCTTGGTGCTGATAATTAGTTACCAGACTATCTCGCTAAAACAATTTGAAAATAGCCTACATCATAACTACATCAGAAATGGAAATCACTGTATGAGAATGAAGAACTGCCATGCAATATTTTAAATTACCCATCGAGAATGAAAAAAAACCCTAATCGAGAAAAAGACTGATGTAGCAATATACCTAGAATTAAACATTAACTGTTGCGAAGGAGAAATTGTTGCGGGAGAAAAAGAGATCAATATACGAGATTATCGATTAGTTTTTCAGCGTCGTTGAGCAACAGCTAGTAAGCGGAATATTTCTCTTAAAATGGCGGAGCAACTTAGTGCAGAAGGCTTTACAGAGTTTGTTGATTTTGTAAAGAGCACTATTGAAAGAGGCGCATCCGTTTATCACGGATCTGTTCATGTAGGATTACAAATCTGTGTCAGGAAGCTTGAGGAACACAAAAGAATGCTTATCGCCATATCACTGTTTAAAAATTCCTCTTCAGTCCTGTTTGATCTGTAAGAATTGTCTTTAGTCGTCTTATTATAGATATTTTAATGCATCAAGCCTTTGTCCTTCTCTGCAAGTTCAGGAGGGAGACTGGTGTACATTATTACAAAAGAAATGATCAAGCAACTGTGCAAGACTAGTAGAAACTGGAGAAGAATAACAACATGCCTTGGAATCCCCGACCACAGACAACCCAAGCACCAGCTGTGAGATGATCATTTTGCGAAGTAGCAGTCGTGGCGAAATTATCAGAGTTTATATGGGAACATTTACGACCGCTCTTAGGATTAAAAAAATACAGTCAAATTCTCAGTAAAAATACTTCGCTTTTCTTCCACAGTGGATCGGTTGTTATCTGACCGCTTGCTATGTTTTCTAGGTTTACTACACAAGAACGGCTTGTCTAATGTAGCAAACCTAGAAATGGATAACTTACTAAAATGGGTTCTTTTAAAGATAGCAAGCGGTCAGATAACAAGCGCTGCACTGTCATGTTACAGGCAGTCTCAAATGTGGGCTAATGCACAAATTGGCAGAATATCGAATTGATTATGATGGTTGACTATGATTTTGACTGATATTGAAACAGAAAACAATGTTTATTGAGCCAAAGTCACACAGTCAGCTTACAGTAATTACTCAATAGGATTGACCCTCTCTGATGATGGAAACAATGGAATTAAGCACTTTCTGAACACTGTGACAATAGTTACAAAATTGCTGCGAACACTAATAGAGGATGAAAATTTTCATCCTTCACGACTTTTCTGGAGGTTGAAAATGAAAGTAATGACATTTTTAAACGGCTGTCACTGGTATAGCTGACCTCTTTATGATAACTTCAAGTATGTTTCCTGAATTTTGATGGCTTAAATCTTGATAGAATGCTGTTATTTTCACTGATTTATTATCGAACCATTTCACTTTTGCAGATGCATTTATTTAGCGGTAGTCCACTAAAATCAACATAGTTTTTAGTGCAATTTAAAATTCAGGCATTAATCTCTTAGAAGGCACATAATGGTAGCAAAAGCAACATGTCACCTACCCCAAATTGTCCCATTCCAAGGGGCTTACAATTTAATATCTTGTTATGTAATGACCACTTACACTTACTACTTAAAGTAAACTTATGATTTATTGATGTTAGTGATATTAGAGATCAGCTGATAAAATTTTTATTTAGAGTTTGTAGTCTTGAAACTTGCATATTTTACATCCCTGTCGAAAGGCTTTCTAACTTGTAACCAAACTAACTGCTAGTGACAACTGTAATGACATTTGAATAGATACAAATTTGTGACCTAATTCTATTTTTTTTTAGAAAGTTCAGGAAATGCCATCAACAGTAACTTGTATTCTGTGTTAAAAAAAATCCTTATACCAGTAATGTGAAAATGTTATGCAGAACATAAAAATTTTAAAAACTAAGAAGAGAATTTCAAAGTGTTCAAAGAGTTCATTTCAAAGTGTTCCTTTCAAAGCATTCTGAGTGTTCATTTCACATTGTTCACATCTTCCACACTGAACAATGTTACAAAACAGGCTTGCTCCTCTTTCGTTACATTAGTAAACTCCTCAACCAGTTCTGGGTATGATTCATATGTAGATGGAAGTTCTAGCAATGCTCTACATGTTCTGGCAAAAGGACGTCAATGCGACCTTCAAGGATAGCAACGTGCACATCAATGTTGTGTACAGAGATCATATCACTACCAATGCAGATCCCGAGAAACATGGATAAAGATTTGAAATTCAGTGACTCTATAAACCGTTTCAGTTGTTGAAAGGATTTAAGTTCTACTTCATTTGCTTGTTCAGCTCTGAATAACTTGTTAATTAATTTGGCGGCTTGCTTTAGTCTCGAGGGACTGAAAGTTTTCCTTAGAGCATAATACCTTGAGAATTAGACTCCACCAATTGATCTCTAAGAGTGATTAGTGACCATTTTCTCCTATCAGTATCCCCTCTAAAACAAACATTAAGATCATGAGAATAAAGGAAATGATCACGAACTAAAGAGGCCCTTGGTTGTTAAACAAATTCTCTTTGTCAGCACCATAGGATATGATAGAGAACAGTACGGAAAAAAAGTATGCTGATGTTACGATGCAAAGGATTAAAACACTTGAATAATATAAAAATTCCAAGACATCTTCATCATTAGGTTTAAAATCATCGCCAAGGCACTTGTCCAATGCCTCTCTATCTTCTGTAGTTACAAATTGGCTAAGTCTTCATATCAACGTCTCTGAAGTGATAACTTCATCCCCATAAAGATACAAGGCCACAAAAAGATGTAACAAATTTACTAGGCAGTAATTGGCCCATTGGTAACCATATAGCAGAACCTAGGCAATGGCTTCCCACTATAGTTTCTGCATGTCATGCTCAATAAATGGGACTTTTTAATTGTTTCCTATCATCAGTGATGTGAAGCACTTTTGCCAAAGGCATGCTAAAACATTTAGAAGAACCTTGTTGCCTTCTCCCCTCTCTTCTCTACCAGCAGTGGCTATGTTTAGGTTATGGTGCTTCTTGGAATGCAGAAGGAGGGGGGAACAAAACATTTGTTAACACTTATTCTCAAACTGCGACGGGTGATTTTTTAATAAATTGTTTCACTTCAATATCAATCTCCTATGTAGAAAGCTTAACGGTCGATGATAAGGCATCACCCAAAGGCTGGTTTTCTTTTACAACGGAGTCGGAGTCGGAGTCGACTCCGATATTCAGTTTTCACTCGAAAAGAAGTGCTCTTACCACTTCGACTCCGTCATTAGTGAAAACCAGCCTCAAACAAATGGAGAAAAGGATATCCCGAAACGATTATTTCTTTTTTTCCATAGTTTAGTAATAAACTGTGGCAAGGACCGGAAGAGCATTTGCAATAAAATTCATCCAAGGTCAAACTTAGTGCAATCCATCGAGCAACATCTACATTTCGTTAGTTTCCAATCACTTTGGCCATTTGTTAAATAAAAATATTATTTACATTCAATTGTACGGATATTTGAATAAGAAAAAAAAGTGGAAAGCTAAATGCAAAAGAGAATCTCTATGAAGAAAAGAACTTTTTGTGTATTTATGTTTGCTAGATTATTTCTCTTTTCTTCTCACGAACGCCATTTTTTCCTTTTTCATATTGGAGGGTAGGCGAAAATTTGAAAAATACACAAAAGTTGAAACCCAACGACAAAGCTGGAAGGGAAGAGACTTACAGAAATCTTGGCATTGTCCATCAAAATTCAAGCGATTTTCATGAGGCCATTGAGTACCATGAGCGTCATCTACAAGTTGAAAAAGAAGTGGGAGACAAAGCTGAAGAAGGACGGGCTTATGGAAATCTTGGCATTGCCTATGAGATGTTAGGCAATTTTCATAAGGCTATCTGTTACCACGAGCGTGATCTACAAATTGCAAAAGAAGTGGGAGACAAAGCTGGAGAAGGACGGGCTTATGGAAATCTTGGCAATGCCTATGATAGCTTAGGCGATTTTCATAAGGCTATCAGTTACCACGAGCGTCATCTGCAAATTGCAAAAGAAGTGGGAGACAAAGCTGGAGAAGGACGGGCTTATGGAAATCTTGGCAATGCCTATCATAGCTTAGGCGATTTTCATAAGGCTATCAGTTACCACGAGCGTGATCTACAAATTGCAAAAGAAGTGGGAGACAAAGCTGGAGAAGGACGGGCTTATGGAAATCTTGGCAATGCCTATGATAGCTTAGGCGATTTTCATAAGGCTATCAGTTACCACGAGCGTCATCTACAAATTGCAAAAGAAGTGGGAGACAAAGCTGGAGAAGGACGGGCTTATGGAAATCTTGGCAATGCCTATCATAGCTTAGGCGATTTTCATAAGGCTATCAGTTACCACGAGCTTCATCTACAAATTGCAAAAGAAGTGGGAGACAAAGCTGGAGAAGGACGGCCTTATGGAAATCTTGGCAATGCCTATCATAGCTTAGGCGATTTTCATAAGGCTATCAGTTACCACGAGCGTGATCTACAAATTGCAAAAGAAGTGGGAGACAAAGCTGGAGAAGGACGGGCTTATGGAAATCTTGGCAATGCCTATCGTGGCTTAGGCGATTTTCATAAGGCTATCATTTACCACGAGCGTGATCTACAAATTGCAAAAGAGGTGGGAGACAAAGCTGGAGAAGGACGGGCTTATGGAAATCTTGGCAATGCCTATCATAGCTTAGGCGATTTTCATAAGGCTATCAGTTACCACGAGCGTGATCTACAAATTGCAAAAGAAGTGGGAGACAAAGCTGGAGAAGGAGGGACTTGTGGAAATCTTGGCAATGCCTATCATAGCTTAGGCGATTTTCATAAGGCTATCAGTTACCACGAGCGTGATATACAAATTGCAAAAGAAGTGGGAGACAAAGCTGGAGAAGGACGGGCCTATGGAAATCTTGGCAATGCCTATGATAGCTCAGGCGATTTTCATAAGGCTATCAGTTACCACGAGCGTCATCTACAAATTGCAAAAGAAGTGGGAGACAAAGCTGGAGAAGGACGGGCTTATGGAAATCTTGGCAATGCCTATGATATGTGGGGGGATTTTCATAAGGCTATCAGTTACCACGAGCGTCATCTACAAATTGCAAAAGAAGTGGGAGACAAAGCTGGAGAAGGACGGGCTAATGGAAATCTTGGCAATGCCTATGATAGCTTAGGCGATTTTCATAAGGCTATCAGTTACCACGAGCGTCATCTACAAAAAGCAAAAGAAGTGGGGGATAAAGCTGGAGAGAGACGGGCTTATGGAAGTCTTGGAAATGCCTTTCATAGCCTAGGCAACTTTCGTAAGGCAATCGAGTACCGTGAGCGTCATCTACAAATTGCAAAAGAAGTGGGGGACATGGCTGGAGAAGGAGAGTCATACGGTAATCTTATCTTATACTCTTAATCAATGCATATCCGAGCTTTCGCGATTTTCATGACTCCAGCCTAAAATTGTCCTGGCAAAATCAAAGGACAAAAGTTTATTTGAGTGTTACATCTACATTATAAATTTCAAAGTTGAAAATTCTCTTACCGCTCGACCTAGTCTGCCAAAGGATTCCACCTCCAATTTCTAGGATTTTTCAAAGCCGTTTTAAACTTTTAGAATCCCAGAGTTTTGCGACAAAAGAGAATTTTTGCCTCTGTAGTAACCTGATTTCAGTTCAGCTACACGCTGTTCGTAGCTTTTGCGATAATTAATCGACAAGTTTATCACGGTCTTGCTTATTTAATTAATTTTGTCCAGATTTTACTTGGGACAAATTTGTCGGCGATTTGTTTCACGATATGTCGGCCTTGGCCAAAATTTATCAAAATTTAGTGATGACGAAAAAATCGTTTTAAATAAACAACTTTTTTTGTTAGTGCGGAAAGACCCCATGTTGAACAATTTTGGTTGAACAGATATTGGGAATTAAGTGGTAGTAAATGTCCGTTATATTGTATACTGAAACCAAACACCTCAAAATAATAATTTCCCCAGCCAAAGAGGAGGATGAGGTACCTTATTACACCGGCAGGAAAGATTTGGCAGATATAGAAGATGCAACAGTAGACACTGAAGACAATGAAAAGACTTTGATCAAAAGGTATGGGTTTTTCTGCAATGACTCAGTTTTTTGCCTTTCCCATGTTTTTTTTCTCATGGATGCACAGACCATTGTAAAGAGCAGGGTTGGAGTTGCTAGGAGGTGTTAACTAATGGCAACTTTTGACAAAGTGCTCTGACTAAAGAACAACCCTCCGGACCTCTTTATAAATGACAGTTACTTTCTTTTATTTTATTTTCTTTTTAATCTTTAGTTAATAAAGTTCATGCTTGATAACTGTAATGCTATTAAAAATTTATTACATTCGTGCTCAAATCACTGGTGATCCTTGCAATCTGATTGGTTCTCATTGGCACGATTTATTGATAAAATGCACTCTTTTTTGCTCTAAAGTGCATCGATTTCCCAGCTAATGAGAAAGCTCTACGAAAGTACAGCTACAAATTAGATTTAACCGATTGTTTTAGGAAATCAATAAAATTGCAGAAAAAAAGAAAGACAACTTTTATAACATTTTACACACCAGCTCAGTACTGGATAAATAACATAAATGTATTTGTACCGGCTTTAAAAAAATCTTTATTCATTTAGCAACTGAATTTTGCAAATTTAAAATAAATGTAATGAAGTGGTAATTGAACTTCTGCCATGCACTTTTGGTCTGAAATCATACTGGTGATTTCAAGTCTAATGCTGCTACACAATCCTTTGATTCAGATGTCACGCGTGTGATTTCAGAACAAAGTTTTCTCCACCCAGTTCAATTACCATGTTCTACAGGTATTCAACATTTTTTTTCAGTGTTTCCATCAATAAAGGGGTACTTAATTATTATCAAAAATGATAGTGAATCATTTAAATAAATGTTTTGATTTATGATTATAACTTGAGGCTATTTGAGTCAAGGAAAAGCAAATTAATGGAAAAGAAAAGAAAAATAAAGAAAAATAACATTTATTAGATCTAGTTTTGAAATTAAGTGTCAATATCTAAATGAGTTTTTCAAACTGCCAGTTTGCCACTTGCATTTTAAATACATTTGTCATTGCTTACTCCACTTGGGAAAAATATCTTAAAATACTGGATAATTAATTTCCTTTGCATTTCAGAGGAAAAATCGGAGGTAAGGAAGACTCATGGCACCTGAGGGAAGCTGGTGCCTCTATCAAACTTTGCAGTGGAGCTGTACAACAACCTGTGCCATTTACATGTAGATGCTTATTGTGGAACCCCAGGACCCTCTCCCCCTCCACTGCCAGTGATGAGATATTGGTTAGCAGTGTTATTGAAATATCTCATGATGGCCCACCAGATCTGGATTACAAGAAAAGTTTTGAAGGAATAAGTTTTACTGTATCTTTGCTGCACAGTGCCCCATATTTGGAGGGGTATGAGGTGGTTATCAAGCAACTGACTGACCAAGAGAACAATGAATGGAAGGAATTAAAGACAGAGAATACTTGGCATGGATCAGGTAACGTTAAGTTTTTATTAAATACAGGTGTGAATAACTTAATGAATGATCATGATATTCCTAGGCTCCCTTTTTCACTGGCATCAATGTCAGCATTTGAGAAATGTGCAGCTCCCCCTCTCCTAACCCAAAATTAAACCCAACTTGTAACCCGAACTTATCAGTTGACTTAAGGGAGAAGGAGTAGGTGTGCAATGACTTAGATGCGGACATCTATCCCTGCAATGCATGACCTGCTGCACTCATAATGTCAAAGTAGACTTCTTGCTTCTTCATAGGCATTTCAAATCCAACTTTAGAACTTTCTTTTCGTTTACCCTTTAGGTGTATCCAAGCAGTACGTGTAATTATTGCACAAATGTTACATGAAGTCTCCAATGCATTTAATCACTATAATATAAATTTTCCTCAATAACCATGTTGTTGCAAACTTTATTCTTTGAAGCATAAATATCATAATGACATCTGTTGGGGGTAACTTTATTGTTTGAAGACTTCAAAACACAGCTGAAGGATGCATTTCCAATCATTTATTTTTATATGCAGAAACTTCAACAGTTCCCAAGTGGCTTTTCCCATTTGCACAAGCTGTTTGTACAAAATCAGCAGTTTCTTCATTTGCTGCAGTCTGGCGTCCTAAGTCTTTCACCTTTTCAAGAGGTACTGCAGGAGGCCCGGAATTAACCTGTATTGTGCCTGACCTTCCTGATGTCAGTGTCCAAATTCCTCAGAGTTGTGTCCCTGTTTATCAAGATTTCTGTGTGACAATCAAGGTGCATGGAACTATAAAATTATATACATGCATGAGTCCTGCAACTTTTTCACTTTCCAGTTTTGAAAGTTATAGGATTGGCGTGAGGGGATTGTCAAAAGCAAGGAGATAAAACAAAGGTGTTGCAATAGTATAACCTGTACCCTCAGTTACTTGCCATACACTCCATGAACTGGGTGGCAATATTCATGGAAAGAGAGATATTAATTAACAACTTTAAGCTAAAATAGAGGACAGTTGGACTTGTGCTTGCATGTGTGTGAAGATACATGTGACAAAGTTATAATCAGCAGTTTTGGTAACTTCGAATTATTTGTGGTACTACTTTCCTCATGTGTACTCATGGATCCTGGGCATTCCCTTTTTAAAACTAGGTTTTGGAAAACTCATTCTAAGCAGCAAACAGACTTTTGCTTCGATATAAATGTCAAATTGAAATCATTCCTGTCAGGTAAATTGGTTTGTATTGGTTTGTAATTAATGCAATTAGTGGATGAAGTTATGCATGATATCATGATGAATTAGTAAAACCAAGGTCTGAGTTATCTACGTAAGCCGAAGATAACACAGACATAAGATTTGGTGAGTTATGACATCATGCAAAGACCAAATTAAGTTATTGTTTTATTATACGTCTTTTAAACAAATTACGAAAGAAGACATCTCTTCAAATTTGCAAAAGTTTAAGAATACTTCACAGACAGTCAGGGCTTGGAAACTAGGCAGAGGTTGAACTCGACATGATAACTGCAATATCTGCGGTAGATATTGGGTTATATGTAAACTCCACTCTTTACTGTATATTGATTGAGTGCTCTTGACCAATCAGACTTTTTATATTAAGTCCAGTGTATACATTTTTTCATAATAATGCTTATATTACTACATAAAACTTTGAAAGGACATTTACATTGTGTACTATAATTTTAGATAATTTCAAAATTTCATCCTGAAATTCACTTTACACAATGTAAAGCAAATTATCTTTATGCTGGGAGTGGTTTAACATGCCCAACAACTTGTTTTGCTTTTAAATCCAGGTAAAAGAATTCCCAAGCAGTGAGCTAAAAGGAGAGGGAGGACTTGTCGGTCCAGTTATTTACATTTCAGGCTCTCAAAATGTTAGTCTCATCGCGCCTGTAACAATAAGGATTCCTCTCACCTTCCGTAAAGAAAAACAAGAGTTGGCAGAGTTACGTCCTGGTGAACTGAGGATATTACAATGTGAAGCACATGACTGGAAAGACATTACAGATAAATTAGATGAACCGCCACGTCTTGTAGATGGGAAAGTGCAATTTAAAGTTCGGCATTTCTCTGGGTAAGTATTTCTCGTCGGCTTTATTTGAAAAATAATACGCATGACGTAGAGGAAATTCAAACGTATTTTAGTGTACAGTCATACATACATGGATTTCTTTTAGTTAACTATAGATTCAATAATTGAAATGACCGCTCGAGTATGTATATACTCAAGGTTGCTCTGCAATGGCTGATAATCGTTTCCATTGGATTGTTTGAGCTGTGTTTGATTTTTCCTTTTCTTTTTCGATAGATTTCGTCCAATCAAGTTGATGAGATCACTTTTACAATCTACTTCGGGCTTCACTGAGTTTGTAGGAAAACTTTGCAATAGGTCTAGGCCTCAGCATGCCCGATTTTTTACGTGCTTGTGTGAGACCGGTGTTCGTGGACATTTTAAACTCAAACTTTTTTGCTATCCTCAAAGACTGTATTATGATGTAATACAGAAAATATCGGAATGTGTCGTACCCTACAAAGACGAAGGCTGCTCTTCTAAACCAGTCTGTGGAGAGGAGAAAATTTTGGTGTCTCTCTCCGAGGCTATCATACCCCAGGGCACAGACCAGAAAAATGCCCTGCAGTTTGTGAGGTATAATATAATACAATTTATTTCTGGCCCATCAAGTACATATGATTTAATTAAATACTTCTAGGTTACGTCATGCTAGTCGTATATAGAAATAATTTATTCCTTCCATTGTAAAATTGTACCTTTACGGTGGCTAATTTACGTTTTCAACCCAGTTGTTAACACTAAATTACCTGTTATACTCTCTCACCGACGCAGCACCACAGTTTCTTTAGAAACTTACCCTTTATTCATTAGTGTACGTTGGGTTTGTCTCAGTTAAATTCATTTCATTTTTAACAGATTCCGCGAGAACGAAGTGTTTTACACAGGTGGTGAAGTTCGCCTAGGAAGTGAGAGTGTTCCAGGAGTGAAGTTTTCCGACCAAAGTCAGGAACTTTTGTGCAACACGATCATGGTATTAGCGTCTCAAGTATGTGACATCTTACGGTTCGTGGATTTGCTAATTAAATGCATTTTTAGCCCAGGGCTAATATATTACTGATGCCAACCTTACTATAGTAGATGACAGTGAATTAAAAGGATTAGCAATGCTGTAACCACAGGCAGCCCAAGCTCCAGTTGTGAGATGATCATCTTACGAAATAAGAGTTATAGCGAAAATTTGAGTTTGTATGGAAATAATTACGACTGCTCTTAGGAAGTAAAAATACAGACAAATTCTCAATAAAAATATCTCCCCTTACTTCCAAAGTGCATGGCCTGCTGTCTGACCGCTTACTATGTTGAAAAGAAGCCATTTTAGAGAGTTCTCCTTTTCTCGGTTTCCTTCTCCTAAGAGTAGTAAACACTGATGAATGTCGAATAGTTAAAGAAATTTCCTGCCCACAGGAAATAGTATATGAACAGACAAGACCTTGGAAGTTTTTGATTTTGTGTATTACTTTTATTTTTCAGTTGTTTTAAAGTCACTTTCTATGCCTCTGCCTATCCTTTTTATTTATTTTCCTTTCCCTTATTACTTAGTACTTTTCTTTATTTTCTCATTTATATTCAACTCATACGCACCCGTAATATTGCGAATTTTGCCTACTCCATTTAGGTCTCTGATCCTGTCACCTTTGACCATGAAGAAAGAAGTGGTAAGTTGTTGTTTTTGTTGTAGGTTTCGTTGTTGTGCGAACAAATAAAATTTACTAGAGCAGTCATTTTGTTCTGAAATATGCCAATTCAGAAATGTAGGCTCTGTGGGTTTTGAAAATGTAGCATTTAGTGACAAAGTACGTGTTCTTAACGGAAAGTCATACTCACCTTTCTTCATGTGTTAATAAATCGGGCCGTGCCTCCCTCACGCTCAAAGTGACGGCTTATTGTCTCTGTTATGTACCAGTAAACTCAATGCAGACCTCGGTGCGTATGTCTTTCCTTGTAAGGAATTTGATATTGGAAACGAGAAAAGCGCAAACAGCTTAGAAAGACACAAAGAATGGTAATTCTCCAAAAAATTATGTCGTTGGTTATATCGTTAAAATAATGGAATAACTCTAACGGTGATAAATCCTTTGCAACCTGATATTGCTTTTCAATGAAATCTTGGATCGAATATGTTACCTTATAACAGCCCCCTTTGTCAAATTTGTCAATGCTCATTGTTACTTAGAAGAGAAATCGACAAAACTTACTACTCTAAGCTATGAACGCTGGGTCTTACCCGGACGATCAAAGTCCAGGATCACCACACCATCGTTTCCGAACCATATGCGCTATAAAACTTGCTTTAGTTCTCAACCCAGCCATTTCATGAAACTCATTATTCTGCAGGTACCTCCGCCCAAAATGTGAAACGTTCAATTGTAAAGCGTCCAAATTTAGAATCATTGTCATGGAGCCCTCTTGCGGCTCGTAGGAAGAGGATACGCGAATCTGCGGGTAACATCGAGATTGAAAATGTCGTGATAGATTTCCCTTTTTAATTGTATATTTTTCAAGTTTGCATGTTGCTGTTACACGTTTATGTATGCTAAAATTTGTTTATGCAGAAAGACTTGCACTATATTTATTAGACATCCTTTTTACCTGGTTACAATGTGAAGAGAACAAAAAGAAAAACGAATTAAGACTTAGCGCTATCACTAATCCAACACCCGTGTATCTTGAACAACTATCACCTACTCCAACATACACACTTGCGTTAGGCTGCAACCCAGCCTCTCCTTAATTTTATTATTATAATGGTATTTCAGCCCAAAGTGTGAAACATTCAATTGTAAAGTATTCAAATGTAGAAATATCGTCATTCAGCCTTGTTGCGGCTTCTGGTAAGAGGAAACGGCAATTTGCAGGTAGTACCGAGATTGAAAATGTTGCGATGGATTTTCTTTTTTATTGTATTTTTATCAAGTTTTCATATTGTTGTTACACGTTTATCTAAGGTGAAATCTGTTTATGCAGAAGGGAAGAAGATACGCGAATCTGCAGGTAGCATCGAGATTGAAAATGTTGCGATAGATTTTCCTTTTCATTGTATTTCTATCAAGTTTGCATGTTGCTGCTACACGTTTATCTATGGTGAAATTTGTTTATGCAGAAAGACTGGCATTATATTTATTAGACATCTTTTTTGCCTATTTATAATGCGAAGAGAATAAAAAAAATAACGAATTAAATCTGGGCGTTCTCACTAATCCAACACCCGTGTTTCTTGAACAACTATCACATAAGGCTTTTCTAACGTACGTTGAAAACCTCGAAATGAACAACTCGCTAAAATGAGCTCTTTTCATCAAAGTAAGCGGTCAGATAACAAGCGATACTCTGTGAAGGTAAGATGAGGTATTTTTATTGAGAATTTGACGTATTTTTTTATTCCTTAAAGTGGTCGTAAATATTCCATACAAACTCTTATAATTCCGCCATAACTGTTACTGCGCAAGATGATCATCTCACAGCTGGAGCTTGGGCCGCCTGTGGTTACAGTAACCCAATGTAACACTTAAACGTAACGAAACAAAGAAATAGTTCCAATCATAATTTTAAGGGATGACTGTGTTCATGTGATAATTAATCATAACACTTATTGGGCAAGAGTAATACAAATGACTGCTGTCTGGTATCAGGTCTCGAAGTCATGTCTTATTCCTGCATTCAGAAAGGCCACGTTTTAGCTTTCATTTGGAAAGTCGTCTGTTTATTTTTTAGGAGCCCACATCTCAATTGTTTTTCACTAGTATGCTTTGTCCTAGATTTCGTACATACATTCCGTAGTAAATGTTCAGCACGAAATTGGCAGTCATCCCCACAAAATTCCTCCGCTACCAATCCTCAAAGTTGTCAAGCACTCCGCCATTTTCAATAAAATGTTTACTCTCCCCAGACTCCTCAGCGGCATTAGTGCTCGTTACCACGCTTTGCGTAGTAAATAAGTGTTGATTCAACTTTTTTGGCAAAAAATCGGAATTGTAATTCAGTGATAGCGATGACTTTAGAGTAAGATGGCAAACAAAAAGTGATTGAGTTAAATACTACATTTGATGTCTTCTGAGATCTGAGTTATATCTCAAAACTTCTGATTAAGTATTAATGGTTCCGATTATATTTATAGCAAGAGACTTTCTTTCAGAAATTTTCCAAAATGTCTTATTTACAATCGGAACGGAAACCAAACCAGAGTGCCTTCAATCAACATCCTGATACATTCAATATCCAATTTGGAGTTTATGATTTTTTCGTGTAGCATGCGCGCTGTATGCTTGTATTTTATAAGTATTCGCTATATCTAAGCATTGAAGAGCTTGCTGTTGATTTTGATGATTTTGTAAGCTCCAATTAAAACAGAGGCAATAAAAGCAGTTTAGATAATAGGGAAAAGATTGAACGGCCTATCTGCATTCTTACCACAGAGTTTGCGTTTTCTGCGTTGAAATTGAAGTACCCTTCAAGAGAAACGCATTGTGTAAGGCGTCGTTATCTTTGCCACGATTTCTCTTAATTTTCCTTCGTGTTTTCTGCTCATTCATTCCATTGTTCAGTTGTTAATATTGTTGTCCTTGCGGATTGTAAATTTTCTTTCAGGCGTCTTGATTGGTCTCTCGCGCTTTTTGAGGGTTGTATTGAGAATCAATTACTTGATCACAATATCGATCATAAATTAATTCTTTTCGCTGTTAAACCTTGCTCATGGTTACTTCCTAAAAGCAATATAACATTTTCCTGCGTTGTATTTAACAAATAGAGAAGCCTTGATTGTCCTCTGTTCTGTTGTAAAGCACTCAGGAAGCGGCTAGAGCTAACCCGGTATCAAAGTTCAAAAACCATCAAAGTTCATATTCTGCAATAGTTTACAAACTGAAATAGTTCGGCATGTCGAATTTAACAGTTTTGCCTGAAGTTTTTAGTTTGTAATAAAGAATCTGATAGTGAATTGTTCGGTGAAATTCGGCCCAATCGTGGCTCACAAAAATACGCAAGTTATTTCACATGACAAGAAGAATACAAACTGTTCAAGACGAGTGTTTTATGAATGAATGGCAGCCGAATTCACCAGGACATGAAGATCGCTCGGAATGACAGCGCCGTAAAACTCGGCTGCAGTGACTAATGTGGCCTTCCACTAAACGCATCAGAAAAGTTATCAGAGCAAGCTCTTATTTTTCCACTCGAAGGGTAGTCGATTTAGTTCCAGAGGCTTGCTCCACTGCGATGACCAAAGATCGCCATGATGAGCTAGCCGCGATAGACCTCAGAATGATCGTAGTAGCTCTAACACCGTCATGATTAGTATGAATTTTAACAGTTATGCCAGGCTATATTTTTCATCATTCCTGTTTTTTTCTGTTTTGTTTTTGAACACGAAACTTTATATACTATGCAAGTGCTAGCTGTGTTTGATTTTTATTACCGTACGTAAACTTGCAATCTAACTAAGCGTGAAAACCCTTAAAACTCGAACTGTCCATTTTCTTTTATCTTTGAGGATTTTTGTCTCTGATCACGTTACAGTAACGTAAATTACTGCGCCTGGCATTTTTGCAAACCTTTGCTCGCTTGTTCCGAAATTTCACTTTCAATTGAAGAAAGAAAAGCTAGTAAGAAGTCTTGGAAAAGGTCGGACGTAGTACAATTTGGTTTATGGCGTGACAGCTTTAGCTCAGTTCTATGCTCTATACTCTCCTAGAGCACGCTCTTTTAACCAATGAGAGCACGCGTTATATCCGAACTTAATTATAAAACATGATAAACCCACTTGAAAGATATCGGAAGAAAATTCGAGAAGCTTAGCCCCCGTCAGACTAAATGGCTCCGACAGAGGCTAGTGCCAGCTTCAGAATCCCACTACGGTGGCCAATTTGCATTATCAGTTTGGTTGATGACACCAAACTATCCTATGTTCAATTATCTCATCAGTTACCTTAGTTGCTAAACTACTTATTACAAATCTATCCTGCATTGGGAAAGAACATGCCTTTTCTTTTGTCTAATCACATAGCTCCAGAAGAAGAGAAGTCACTTGAGGTGGAAGAATTTTCCTCCAGATCAACTGATCAAGACGTTCGCCAGAAGGAGGAGGCTGCAAGAAATGTGGATGAAAGAAAGACTGTTATCAAGAGGTGCAGTTCATTTGCATGTAGTCGTTCTGTTATCCCACGTTAGTGGAATTATATATACAGATATACATAAAAAATTAATAAGTTATACAATTGCCCCTAAGGGTGGCTGCTATGCAATTTCTCCTCACATCACCCCTGAATCAAACTTTAAGGTCAGGAGAATAAAGAAAATGATCACCCTCCAATGCAGCTCTAGATTACCATACGACTTCTCCTCGTCAGCAACTTAAGAAATTTTTCCCGAATAGTTTGGAGAAAATAAAAACTGCATGATGTCAGGGTGTAAAGGGTTAACATGATTTGCGAATATTTGCGTGCAATGCACATTAGCGACATAACAATCACATTAAGCTGAGCTAAATAAAAGAAAAACTTTCCCTGAGTAGAATGAACCATGATGGTCACATGCACAATTGAAAATTTCGGGATAAAGAAAAGAATGGCTATTTTGAATGCTATTCATAAATTTCAAATAGAATGTTATTGGACATAGTTTGATGCTACTCTGGTTTGCATTTGTAAGGAATAATAGCAAAACCAGTCGTTGGTTTCCTTTCATCAAGAGCGTTACTATTTGTAACTGGTTTTTGCGTTACTATTTTACAAGAGCGTTTTTTACAAGAGAGTTTTTTTTACGTTTTACGAGAGCGTCAAGAGCGTTACTATTTTACAAATAGTAACGCTCTTGATGAAAGGAAACCAGCGACTGGTTTTGCTGTTATTCCTTACATACAGGGTGTTACGGAACCCATCAAGAGAATTTTGAATAGCCACAACGTTAAAGTTGCTCAAAAACCTTTTCAGACTTTGGGGCATATTTTCGCCAAACCTAAGAATCCTGTCACGAAAGAACAACGAAACGACGCCATTTATTCTATTCTTTGCAATGACTGTGACAACGAATACATCAGACAGACCTAACGTCAGTTTGGTACACGGTTAAAAGAGCACCAAAAAGCGGTTTTCCTTTGCAATAGGAAAATTCAGCTTTATTGGAGCATATGTGCCTAACTAACCATACAATTGGGTGGGATAATTCTAAAATTATCACCCCTAATCGGCGTTACCACCAGCGCCTTAGTTTGGAGGCTTGGCATATTAACTCCGCACACGCTCCTTTAAATCGTGACGATGGCGGTTTGCTTCCTGACGCCTATTTACACCTCGTCAGAAAAAAAAACCTATTGTTGCAGCGTTTAGATCACCCCTGATGAAGGCACTAGAGAGGAGCGTCGAAACGTTGGGTCTATGAATTGTAACTGCTTCGGTTACATTCATTAAATCTGCTAACCAGAGTGGCATCAAGCTATGTCTGATTGTCCACCTGGTTGCCGTGTGAACTTTAGTATAGAATGTTATTGATTCTCTTACTTGATGAGATAGCTTAGATACAATTTGCACTACAATTACTCAAAAACCTACAATTTATTCCATAAAAGTAAGTCCACACTTAATTAGAAGAATCGTTGCTTCACTGAATTAGGTACTCTCAATTTGCGACATTCGGAAGCGTTGTATTGGCTATAGTCCGGTAATCTAAAGCGTTTTTAAGTTCTTCCCCAATATCCGTCCTTCGTTATTTATACGATAGACCTATAGAAAGTGTAGTCTTAGGTTGCTTATAATTTATTCTTTAACTTCAGTATTTTTATAGTTTAGCGTTCCTGCAGAGGGCTAATAACTGTTAAAAAAAAGCTGATTCTGTCGCATATTCACCCGCAAAAAAGGTATAAAAGACGCCGTTTTGGCCTTGCCCAACGAAGTAGACTGCATCTTCGTGATTTGGTTATTTGATAGTGACATCACATCCGGAATGTCAACCCTCGAGCATAAAATATCAAAATGTTACGTTATGCATAAGCTTTTCGCCGATGGAGTAAGATACAGACAACCAATTAATAAAGATAGCCCATCACTGAAGTTGATGAGACCGAGTTTAAAGAGCTGCAAAACCGTCTTGAAAGAGAAACTCACTTTACATTCAAGAGGAAACATGATAAGCGTTTTCACTTAAACAAAAGCTTAGTAAATGTAATTTTGTGATTTCAGAGGTAAAATTGCAGACGAGTCAGAGACTTGGAATCTTGCAAAAGCTGGTGCATCCATCACATTTAACCTTGGAGCGATAACAAAATCCTTGACCATAACATGTTCATTATGGACCCCCGCAGCCCTTTCTCCGCCCATTGGTAGTAATGAGCTCTTGGTAAGCAATGTGATTGAACTGTCTCATGATGGCCCACCTGATCTGGAATTCATGGAAAATGCTTCGGGAAGCATAAATGTAGCTTTGTTGCACAGTGCCTCTAACTCCAAAGGGTACGAGGTGGTTATAAAGCAGTTGGTTGACCCCGAATACAATGAGTGGGAGGATTTGGAGACAAAAAACATTTGGCATTCGTCAGGTACTGAAATAATAAATTTTACCGATGAGATCCATACACAAGTATCATTCCATATACTTCTTGCTAATTTCCCAATCCCTAGTTAGGATCATTTAAGGGAGATGGGGAGCCGGCTTAGTAGGTAGTGCACGTAATTCCAGATCGACATTTACAGTTTGATGGTGGTGTGTTCTCGGGCAAAACTTAGAATGGATTAGAATGACAACATGGAAGTTCTCCCATACAGACCTCCAGCTTGGTTGATAGGGACTACTGAGTAATAATTGAAACGGATTATACCCACAGGAACATTATTAACAGTATCTTTATGTCGTGGTCGAGATTCTCTTACACAGACCGCTCTGTGAGAAAGATTTAAGTAATAACCATAACTAATGATATCTATTACAGCATTACTAATAATGTTATTATATTACAGTACATCCAACCATCCCCAATTGGACGTGCCCTTCCGCTAAAGCTTCGTGCTCGAAAAGGTGGTTTTCCTCGTTTGCAGCAGTCTGGCGCCTCAAGTCTTTTGTCTTTCCTAAGCCTACGTCTAAGACCTCTGACTTTATCTGTTCACTGCCAGACTATCCAAATGTTAGTGTTGCGATTCCATGGAATTCTTTGCCTGTCGATACAGACTTTTCTTTAACTCTAAAGGTATTTATACCCGATGTTGCATTTGTAAGAAATAATTAAGATGATGATGAGAGTGATTTTGGCATTTATTGTCATCATTATTCTTATCATTTATATCACTATAACAATATCTACCATTTGTTTCATAAGACTTTAAGGTTAAAAACAAAAAAAACAAATTATTGCCGAGAGGGTATTACCTTGATATAAAATCAAATGCTTTGACCTAAACTACGGTCAATAACAGATTTTTTGAAAACTATCATGTTAGTGTGAGTGCATGGATTTTAGCTGAAAAAGAATGTTTAATAAAATCTATTCAACATCCTCAATCCATTTGGGAAACTACTAGTTGCTAACAAATCTATTCAACGTCCTCATTTCATTTGGTAAACTACTGGTAGCTAACAAGAGTACCTTGGCTTATCATAAATTATGTGATATAATTGTTTTGGCTCTCTTAATTTGAGGTGCAAGAAGCGCCAACCATTGACCACAATGTGGAAGGAATGCTTGTTGGTCCGATTCTTCACATTTCGTGCTCAAACGATGTAAAGCTGTCAGTGCCAGCGAAAATCAGCCTCCCGTTGTCACTCACGGACGGTGAAATAGAACTAGCGGAGCTGCATTCAGGTCAGGTGAAGATACTACATTTCAATTCGAGAGAGGAATCACAAGAATGGACGGATATCACAGATCATTTGGATATGCCTGTAGTCCTTAGAGATGGAATAGTGACGTTTCAAGTCAAAACTTTCTGCCGGTAAGATAAAGGTGTAGACCACATTTTTATTCTATAAACTGTGTACATTTATCATTATTTACT
Source organism: Pocillopora damicornis (assembly GCF_964200805.1). Taxonomy (NCBI): domain Eukaryota; kingdom Metazoa; phylum Cnidaria; class Anthozoa; order Scleractinia; family Pocilloporidae; genus Pocillopora; species Pocillopora damicornis. Next base: position 27,845,447 of record NC_142670.1, on the reverse strand, counting down.
TTGTTTATATTTCTTGAAGAAAACCATTAGTTTTGGAAACGAGAAGTCCGCTTTGCAATTGTTGTGAATCTCCAAATTTCGTCAGTTCTTGGGTCTGAATGTGACAATGAATACAAAAGAGCACTGAAAAGTAACATAAATCAATGTACACAAAGTGGTCAAGATAACACAAACGATTTATATTGCGAGCTACTAAAAATTATTGGCCGTGAGGACCATTTCCAAATTATACGCCTGATTTTTGAGATATTTTTATTGCACTGGCGAGTGAATAGGGTAGTTAAAAAAATAAGAAACATCCAGGAAGTTGGACAAGAAGGATACTTGACGCCAGTTTTATTGCAACGACTGCTCCCCAAATGAGCTTTTGTTCTGTTGCACAGTATAATTCAAATTCAAACGTATAAAATCTGTTGTTTTCACACGCAGCGATTTCCACAAGTGAGTTACTTTACTTACAAGAGTTACCTGTTACCCCCCCTCCCCCCACTCTGGTCCGCGTTTTTCTCCCCCTCCTCCTCTCTCAATATTTGGTGCATCTCTCGAGCTTCCCCAAGTTATTCGAGCTGACTTTAAGATAAAAAGTTCAGATTGAAAAAAGTTTCTTTCTTGCTAAGTCCAAAAACCGGTCGTGTTGATTAATTTTGAGCAAGGTAACTGACTTGGGTGGATACTTAAAAAGTGTCATGGTACTTGACTAGAGATTATTTCCTCCAGCAAATTTTTCTTCTCAAGAGGCTAACATAATTTCTAGTAAGTGTAGATGCGCCTCTTAAAACGTGTCTTTTTGGTTCATAAAGTGTAGATTTTCCTGCCGTTTTCTTTTAGGTTTTGGCCCTGGTTGTTGAAGACGTTCGTCAGCACTCCATGGAAATATGCCACGCTTCTATACGATGGAATCATGAAACGACATGCTGGGTTTTTAGCTTGCTTATGCAGTGATGCAGTACCCGCGAGATACGTGCTGAATATGTTTTGTTTCCCGCAGCATTTAAGGTCCAAAGTGAATAGCGATATTTCTTCAGCATATTTTGTGAATATGCAAGGAGAAGGAACCTCGCAGAAACCTCTGTCTAGCGGTGATGAGACATGTGTGTCCCTTTCAAGTGGATTTGAAGTGCAAGGAGCGAGAAATGTAGAGGACATCGTCTTAAAGTAAGCGCCAGCCCTTTTACGTTTTATCGTTCCATTCTCATCATTCAGGTTGAGTAAGCGGCACTGTCCCTTTGTCTCCTAGCTTAAGAAAACAAGTCTGTTACACGAATGGATTTAAATTATCCATTCCAACTTCTTACCTTAAGAAAGCTCACAATCTTAGAGAAATTTACACTTCAGTACTCTCAAGTTAACTAAGTTCCTTAAGTATGTTGTTCCTTCATTAAGTTCAACCGAGAAAAAGCTAAAATAACTTAAAGATTGTTTTTTGCCGCTTACCAAGATGCAGACTCAAGTGATTTGCTAAATCCGCCATACTTGAAACCTATGGAAAACGTTGTTATTCATCCAAACTTTTGTTCCTTTTTTATGCGAGGTTTCTTGGTAGCGAACATTTTCTGGCGAGTCTGCGTGTTAGTATTAAGGACCCGAGTGATCTGCAAGTCGACTTCCTAAAATCGCTGGGAGACAAGGAGAGAAAAAATTCCCCAATATTATGTCAAGTGCCCATCATTCCAAGATCTCCAGTACAGGTATTTACGATACTGCTGTTTAAAGGCATAGATCTGCATTTTCCTTCATTGAAAAAGAAAGTGTGGATAAACAAAAATTGCCGGTACTGATGTCGTAAATCGCCACGCTCAAACGAAGTTCATTATTTTGCCAAAAATAACTGGAACTCAACCAAAACAAATGTGTTTATAGTGAAATCTTTAACATTTCATTAAGGTATTAGGACCATTATAATGTAAAGGAAAGTCAAAGATTTTTACCCGTAGCTCTTTGTCAAGGCTTTCCTCGACATACCTATATTTGGCAGATTCCATCTCCCAACTACCTTGCAACTTCAGCGGCTTTTCCATACATAAATTTAAGCTGTTCCGAATATTGAATGTTGGTCATGTTATCTCACTGAACCATTCGTTTTAGAGACCACAGTCGTTTGGGTGGAAACTTAGGGTGTACCTGGCAGTGAAAAGCATGTGGCTACACCCACATATTTTCCAGAGACACTAACTTGGCAGCATGAGTTCTTGATCCATTGATATAAATGTGTTTACAGTTCCTGTGAACGTTATTGCTTGCTAATGTTTCTTGTAGGCTCAATATGAAATATGACTTGACTGGGATAAGCTTGGCTGTATTAATTTTACCAAAGCAAATCCAGCTTAAGAAACTAAAGCGGCCACACTAGGATCCGGCCTTCGGGTCCTTTGATCAAGCTTTTTTTTTTAAACAGTAGTAGTAATCTGGAAAGAGGGAGGTGTCTTCTGGAAAAATAGTTCTTTCGGGCTAAATAAGCTCTGCTAAGTCGATAATAGTCTCGCAAATTCGCCATCAAAAGGTTTCGAGTAAGATAACGAGGCCATTTTAAGGCGGCACGAACCTTATTTAGGACGAATCACTAGAAACACAAGACTGATGAATGTCTTGTAGTTAAAGAAATGTTCTGCCAACAGGAAATAGTACAGGAACATATAAGACCTAGCAAATGTTTGATCTAGTGTACTACTTTTATATTTCAGTTGTTTTGAAGTCACTTTCTATGTCTCTATACTTATTTTTTTTAATTTTTCCTATTATCTAGTCCTTTCTTTATTTCCTCATTTCTTTTCACTCCATACGCACCCATAATATTGCGAATTTTTCCCTTTTCCCTTTAGCTTTCTGTTTTTGAAGAAGGAAGCGGTAAGTTGTTTTTTGTTGTTGTTGTTGGTTTCGTTGTTGTTCGAATAAATACAATTTACTAGGCCAGTCATTATTGTTCTAAAATATGCAAACTCAGAAATGCGGGCTCTGTAAGTTTTGAAAATGTATATAGCATTTAGTGACGAAGCAATGTGTTCTTAGCGCAAAGTCATAATAACTTGCCTTACTTCATGTGTTAATAAATTGGGGCATGCTCCCCTCGCACTCAATAGTGATGGCTTATTGTCTATGTTACGTATCAGTAAACTCGATGCAGACCTTCACGGTACGTGCGATCTTACTTGTAAGGAATTTTATACTGGAAACAAGTAAAACTCAAAACAGCTTGGGAAAGACACAAAGAGGTGTAATTCTTTAAAAAAATGATTCCGTTGGTTATATCGTTAAAAAATGGAGTAACTCTAACAAATCCTTTGCAACCTGTTATTGCTTTTCAAATGAAATCTTAGATCAAATATGTTTCTTTTTAACAGCATCCTTTGTCAAATTTGTCGATGCTCATTGTTACTCAGAAGGGAAATCGATAAGACTTTCTACTCCAAGTTGTGAATACTGGGTCTTACCCGGACGATCACTGTCCAGGATCACCACACTATCGTTTTGAACCATATGCACCGTGAAACTTGCTCTCTAGTTCTCAACCCAACCATCTCATTAAACCCATTATTCTGCAGGTATTTCCGCCCAAAGTGTGAGACCTTCAATTGTAGAGCAACCAAATTCAGAATCATCTTTATGCAGCCCTGTTGCGGCTTCTGATAAGAGGAAACGCTGTAGGTAGTACCGAGATTGAAAATGTTGGGACGGACTTTCCTTTTTATTGTATTTTTATCAAGTTTGCACATTTCTATTATACGTTTATCTGTGATAAAATTTGTTTATGAAGAAGGAGTGGCATTATGTTTATTAGATATCCTTTTCACCTTGTTGTGATGTGAAGAGAATATAAAATCACGAATTAAATTGGATCACCAATCGAACACCCGTGTATCGTGAACAACTATCACCTATTCCGGCATTACCGGCTGGAGACTGGCTAAGAGACGTTGTTAATGACCTCCATTTTCGAGATGCTTGTCGGGCCATAAACGAATGAAGAGGTCACAGATAGATAATGAGTTCGGAAAACTTTTTAGGGATTTATTTTGATAGGTTGGGAAAATGGTTCCCCTGCTGCTGCAAATGTCTCCTCTCCCAGGCGTGACAGTCTTTAAGGCCAACGATTCGGTATTGAATGATACCGAAAAGAGAAATCGCCTTTCGCTACAACTGCTCGCTTTTCGCCAAAGCCTTGAAGCACCCCTTTCCTAATTTTTTAATTCTCCCTCAATTGTTATTCTCAGATATCTATATGGTTAAAGATGGTATACCATTAGATCGCAAGTTAGAAGAGCTGTCTCTGAAACTTGGAAAAAAATGGAAGGAATTGGGAAGCTGTCTGGAATTCGACGACGCTGCAATAACTAACTTGGATGAAGACAATAAGGAGTTGGCAAGGAAGGCTTATCGTATGTTATTGGCTTGGAAACAAAGAGAAGGCTTCCAAGCCACTTACACAGTTTTGTACAATGCCTTGTGTGACAAATTGGTGGAATGTAAACTTCTAGCAGAAGACTTTTGTTGTACTGAAATTGAAGGCAATGCCTCTCCTTAGTCTTATATTATAAAAAGTGAGTCGTTTCTCTACAGGGACGTAGCTAATTGTACGCACGGTACGCACGTGCGTACTTAAAACAGTCGAAAGTAAAAAAATAAAACACGAAAGTGAAAAACAACAAAAAAGCATAGAAGAGATAATTGTTTTAAAAAAGCAGTTTTCCTCAACTCATTTAACCGTGGTTGTTTTTGTATGTTTTTTTTTTAATGTATATTTTCTAAATATAATCAGATTGTCTTTAAGGTGCTGCAGTCAATGAATCGAAGAAGACGACAAAAAATTTTACAACTTAGTCATCAATTCATATATAGTAAAAAAGTTAGGCTCACAATGTAACCTCGCCTTTATTCAAGTCACCTGAGAAGGATTTGGGACTTGGGGGTTGGGGGTGGGAGGGATTCGAATAATTATGGATACCTCTTGAAAACTCCTGGTTACGCCCCTGCTCTAGTACGTCATATGTCTTTGTGAGTACTCCAAAGAGCGTTTGTATCGAGCATTCGCGCTCAGTAAGTCGTTCATTTCGTCTTGCGCTCGAAGATAAGGAGAAAATTAGCTTTAGAGTATAGATATTTACACGTATTTTTGCAATCAAGAAACGCTGGCCAAAGAACATTGAGGTCGGAATTCACTTAGATGTCAGCACATGTTATGCACATTACCACCCTGAAGCATCTTATTTAATTCCTCACAGCTTAAAATTAGAATGCATTTTCTCCTCACTGTTCTCTATGCATTTCCTAAGGAACAGACATAAACAATTGTTTTAACAGTCAAGAGCTTCCTAAGTTGGTGTTCAGTTACTTTATTCTCGTGTTCTTAATTTCTGATTCAGGACTGTAAGGAGGAAAAGATGCTAGACACTGTCTGAGTTGAATTAATCGTTTGTGGTGAGCTTGAAGTAACAGCGTAATTTTTCATAGAATGAGGTTCCCCTTGTCCTTGTGTGGTGAACAAGCATAAAACATATAATGGCCTTATTATAGAATAAAATTTGTAGATACTGAGCTGTCATTTTGATCTTAAAAAGTGTGAAAGGTCAAGAAAAATCAAATATGTGGATGAAAGTGATCCTCGCAGTAATGTGCACTACTTAGGCAGTAGTGGAAATAAGGCCTGAAAAAAATTCAGGCCTGTACGGGATACACAACTCTTCCTCAGGCTTAACCCCCATGATTCTTTGTGGTTTATGGAGGTTTCGCCCCATTGAAAGTTCAACAATTGACAAGTTTACCCCTGCTACGACGAGTTCCCTTTTGTTCCCTTCAAATATGATATAGATTTATATAGCAAAGCCTAAAAGTAGAGCTCCAGTCAGTTTATTTTCCATCCCTTCAACTTACTAAAACTCCTAAGCACTGGTTGTCGTAGACTTAACGAGATGCTGAACGGAGGGACGCTATTCTCACAACTTGCAAAGCGATCAACATATCAACATGCATGCTAGTCAGCAGTATTTTCAAGCAGCTGAAGACCTTTGTTGATGTAACTAATTGTTGAACGGATTGTCCAGGATTTAGAATGTTTTCTTCAGATGTCATGTATTATTTCAGTATCGGTTGAAGTGATATTTTATTGCGCGTGTTTGTTAATTTCGGTTTAGATTGAATGAAACGACGGTAAACGCTTCGAGTTAAGATCTAGATATCACCGGTCGATTGAAATGTTTACACTCGGGATGATTATTCAGTGAATCAATGTGCTAAAATCGTATTAGCATCTCATAAACCTCTGGATGTCGCCATTTATGACTGATTACTTCAGTGATTTTTCTCTAACGTGTCAAACTCCTCTAATAAGCGTTGAAAATTTAAAAGAAAATTCACTTTTCAACTCTTGTTTATGTTTAAATTCTCCTCTTTCAACTGCTCTGGCCAGAAATAGTTCTACTGTAACTGCATATATCAGTGTAAATGTCTCTAAACCAACTGTCCTCTATCTTGGCAACTCTAGCCACTGAAATACTAAAGTTGTCTACCATCTGTTTAATTTCTTGCACTGTGAAAGTTTGATTTTAACGAAGGCAAGCTAGAACTGGAATATATTTTTACATTACAGAAATTGATTCAGACATCCATCGAGTTTTGTATTAAGTTTTAAAGTTGAGTCGTTGTTGTTACTGACCCATAAGGAGGAATTTATAATTCAGAAACAATTCCGACAGCTTGTGAGAGATGGAAAATTATCAGCTGTCATTAGGAGAAAGAAATTAACAACGATTCAAGAGTCAATGCTTCTCCTTTGTGGTACAATGGTGAAAAACTTATCAACTTTTCTGCAATTCCTGCAATAGAGGCAGAATTCGTGTGGGGGAGTAACACAAAAATAGTTGAAGATCGTTTTCTTTCTTCTCATTTATAAAGACACTTTTTTGAAAAAGGAGCAAATCAAGGTACACCACAACTTCTTTGCGAGAAAATACGATAGTGATACTTGAAAATCTTCACTCGAACAGTCAACAAGATTGAGTGGTTGATTCAGGCGTTATGATGCGTGATGAAGCAAAGGCATGACTTTAGAATTTCTCACAGAATAACTTGTAAAATTTCAAAATGTTTTAAGACCAGTGCTAATGACTTTAAACTCTACAGATTGAAAGTTGCGTGAAATGTATTTGAATTTCACAGGGGTCGCTCCGTGAAATTCAAATGAGCCAGAACCCTCTTTTTGTAACTACTCGTGTTTGTTTCAATGTGAACCTCTCCACCTGCTCACTCAAGGGCGTTTCTTCGTCTTGATTGGCTAGCATTCACTAGGCAGCTGATGGTGCAAATAACTTAATTTTCGTCGGCCGCTTAATTGCCCCAATTGACTTGTCGGATTACAAGTGTTTGTAATCGGACAGTTTGGACTTGAAACAACCAATTAGTCCACAAATTAGGCCTGTTAATAACCACTTAACATATTCGTGTAATTTGTAGTTGACACAGGTAGAATGATAATCTTAAAGCTTTATGATTAAAAACGAAGCCACGCGTATTTGTGCTCATCATTTATTTAAAATCTTGACACGCCTGCGGCAAGAAACATGAGAAAAAAAGGACAAAAAAGAGAGTGAAAACTTATGAATAAACTCAAAATAAAGAAAAATGTTTACCCTAACGGTACATAGCTTTACAAGCATTTAAAAACGACGAGGCTGCTTCTAAAGAGTGGACATAAATATTCATCTACAGGACTAAAAACATGACTAATTGCTTGACATAAATTAAGTAACAAAACACAACGATATAAACATCGAGTTCAAGTACACAACGCAATTAATGAAACATCCAAACACTAACAGGTAATTAAAACCCAAACGCGATACGCACTGGAAACGCTGTAAAGGCGTGTGAAGGAGGAGAGCCGGTTAACGGCAAATACTGGCTACAAAGTAATAGGGAAAATGATTGAGATAGGTGCAAAAATGGTTGCGGCAAGGATGCGTTATTTCCAGAAAGAGAAGGAAAGGGCGAAGTTTGCCCTAGATGGCCAATACTGAGACGGGCTCAAAACAACAGATATCAATGTCGCGATATTGTGATGAGTCGTTGATAAATTCAACAACCGGCTAAACAAAGTCAGGTGGAAAAGTTTTGTGCCACACAAGTATTTCACACCAAGTTTACTGCAAACGTGGCAATTACTCCACGGACCATGCCTTTAGAAAAGCTTTCTATCTACCACAACTTTGTTTCAGTTTTTTCTTTTCGGTTTTGCCTTCAGGACAGGCCAAATCCTGCTGTGAGAAGAATAAATTTCGCTACTAACTGACAAATGACAAAACTTTAAAAAAATTAACCTTTCATAAGATTTTCCTTTCTCAGGTTTCTTCAATTTAGTGTTTCCCAGAATTTTGTAAGCGTTTTTAAGAAAGCTGTACGGTCTGTTTGTTTGATTGTCCGTTAGTACTTATCACAGAGACAAGTGATTCCGAACTTCCGGTTGTAGCACAATTCATTTCCGCTTTGTTGCTCTCAACCAACTTATTACCCAGAATACATTGAGCGTTCTTTAAGATGGTAGACGAAAGAGTGAGTATTTACTTGAAACAGGGAGCTCAAAGGGAAAAGGTTACAGGAGAATCTCTTTTGCGGATTGCAAAACAGAGGTGAGATTTTAGTCGATACATGTGTTCACTACGCTGAAGTAGTACGCGTAGTTAGCACAAGTAAGTGCGTTTTTATAAAGTCAGGTTCAAGATTGTCCAAGACCTGGCTATTCAAATGCTGGTGCACGTCGCCGTTAGGGGTTGTAGCTAGGGATTGTTCCAGTTTATGCTTACATTTCTTTTTCTGCAGAGCATCGCATTGGTAAATAACCCAGTCGGAAAGTTATTATAAACCTAGAATTTAAAAAAAAAAAATACATCGAAGGCACTTGAGGTTTGGTTTGTTTATTTATAATTAAGCTTACATGTACATAGTGTTAAAGATTTGCATTTGTTTTTATCCACGGAAAAATAGCGATTACATGTAGCTATTGCTTAAAATAAATTCCTTAGAACAAATTTATCTTCAGGTTTTTTTAAAATTATTTTTTGTCTTGTTTTGCGTTGTTTTTTTTCGATTCACCCTCCAGCATGATGCAACTTATGATTAAATTAATCAAGTGTAGAATGGATTCTTTTCCTCACCAATAAAATGAAAAAAAAAGAGTCAAGGGAAAGTCATGTTCATTTTTGGCCATGATCATGAGTATTTCTGGGACTGTGATTCTCACTAACCACAAAATTTGCATTTTTTTCCTCTCTTTGATTTATCTTTTTTGAACCAATGATGCTGTTGTTTCCTCCAGCTCATCAAAATTTGCTCAGCAAGTCTCTGACATCTTGTATTCCTCTTGATAATTTCCCCCCTGACCTGCATACCTGCTTCTTGATTTATATACTGATGATAAGATAAATTATTACCTAATAAATTTGTCCTGAAGAGATGTTTGGTTGCCTACAATTCTGATTCTTTTTTGCTCAGTATACAATGGATGACAACCCAATTGGTAGCCTTTGAAAACCCATGTCTTTTGTTAGAAAAAAGAATGCTTATGCTAGAGGTTTATATTATGAGTTATATTACAGCTTCCCTCTTTTTGCACCAAATGGAGGCTATTACAGTATGTTTATTATCCTTCAAATATTTTTCAACACGCAAGAAACATTTTTATGAACAGACTGTATGGTTTGTCAGTGTTCTCTGAAAAGATTTTATGAACAAAAGAAGCATGTTCCTTCTATTACAAAGCTTTTCATCTTGAATCAAAACTTGAACACAGAGTTTTCCCCATTGGATGTAATGTTTCAAAATTGAGAAATTATGAGGTATATCCTTGGATATCTCCCATTTTTAGCTAGGGAATATTCTGTCATGTGATGGGTTTAGACCATTTGCCCACCAGCAAATATATTTGTTGGATTATAATGGAATTATTGATCATGAGAAATTTTTGATAGAAGTAAGGTAGCTGAGGTATTAAAGTGTAATGTGTGGTCTTGTAATTAAGATTTTAAAATAAGAAGAAAGAGGAAAAAAAAACAGAGACAAAGAAACTAATTTTGTTTTGATTGTTTTTAGGCTCAATCAATGTTATAGATAGCACTGTGTATAGTGTTCAAGTCTGTCTAAAATTGTCTCCTCTCAGCCGACTACCTGAAATCTTCCAAGAGCTGAGAGTTGACTCACTCAACTGAAAACCTTACACAGTTTGTTTTTAGTATGGCTGAAAATATGCTGGAGATTGTTTAAATGCTCAACCAAAAATTTGTCTTCAAGTTGTCTTAGATATTTTATTTCATTTAAATGTTTTTTTTTCTTCAGGCCCTTCTTTATTGAAACTGTGTCCCAGAAAGACAACATTACCAAACATGCCTGTGATAAGGAGTTTTGAGCTCTTAAAGCCTGTATGAGACAAGCAGTAAGTTTCCTGGTCAACTGATCAGGCTCTCTTTTCTTTCTGTGTTTAATTTGCTTGGGTACCATCATGATGTTAGTTTTTAAACCACAAACTCAATTATCATAACAAGATAGTCAACAAGGGGCACAAAAGTGTCCTTTCAGGGATGACAGCCATCTACCCAGTGACAGATGTTTAGAATAATTCTAGCAATCAAGAGACAAAACACAATTTAATAACAGGAATTTATTGCCTTTAATTCTGATTATCACCTTGCAACAACCAATTACATTATCTAATTTACTAGCATAAAACCCATAACAAATCAAGCATTCTTTTCCATGTGATAAAAGTAGCTCTGGCACATCTGTTATACTGAGTGATTTACTACAAAAGTGAGCCAAGTGATTAAATCGTTAGACAAACAACTCTACCGATCGTTTCTTAAGTGTAGTTCAGTAAACCCAAGTGAATAGGGCTAAGTTGTCAATAAAGAGAGGGGTGTTAAAAAGAGGAAGCCTTGGTTTTATGGTGCAATGCATTCTTTGCCATACTTGTCCAGAGTTTGTTTCAGATCAAACTTTGTTAATGTACTTAAACATAAGCACCTAATGACTGGCTTCAAGGGAAAAAGTGAGTTTTCTTTTCCCAAGACTCCCAAATGTTCCTGAGCTGAGGACAAAGGGGAAAATTAGGGTCAAATAAAAAATGGTTTTTGAGGCAGGAGGTATAACATCATGATTTTAAACAATTATTGCAAAATAATTTTGAGTACTTACATACTTAAACATGTACTCTCAAACTCTTATACTCTCAAATTAGTCAGCTTTCATCAGAATTCATCAGGTTCATACTTTATAATGCAATGGTACTTTCCCACATTGAGAGAGGGATGGGGTTTAGAATTTCATTGTCAAATTGTTGGTGTCCTTTTTTTGTTATTTTCTCCTTGATTTTAGTTACCAGTCATCAGCAAAAATTAGGGACTTGAGATAAATAAGAGACTACAGCAAGTCACTTAGACATAAGACTGTTGTGCTTTGTCTACTTAAGTTCAAATACTAACTTTAAAATAATCTATGATAATCATTATATACTGGAACAAAATGTTTCCTTCCTGGTTGGTCTATTGTGAATAAAGTGAAAAATAACTTTTTAAGTTATTTATTAAGTTACAGGTTTTCCATACCACACACTGGCTTGAAATTAAAGCTTTTAAAGATAAGTAAACAGCACTAAACTTTTTCATTGCTAAAGAAAAAAAAACATTAAAATTTGATGTGTCCATCACCCTCTGCAATCTAATGAATAGTCAAATTGCACAATATAATTATCTTATGACATTTTCCAATTGGTTGAAAATTTTTTAAGAAATGTGCACCAGAAATTTACAAAGAGCAGTATTTGTATGAGGTTTTGTTTATAACATATCTGCATACATAAAACAGCATAAACAGCTCTTGCATTTCATAATTTATGGTTACTCATAATTTGTTATGAAAGGTTTTCAAAAAGTACTCCCATAGCTCGTGCAATTACAAAAGCTTTCTAAACATCACTCATGACTTTTAATTAGGAAATGTACTTGAGCTCATGGGATTTCCCTTACAAATACATGTGAGATTAAATTAGATTCGTAGAATTGAGCAATAGAAAAAGAGAAATGAAATTCATCATATCTGGAAGATAATGCTCATGTAATTGTTCTGCCGTTATACACATTTTCCATCTGCACCCTGTGCTCACATGTGCCAATTCCTGCAAGAACACACTGTCAGCCAAGTAAATCATAGAAGCACAATGCTATTTTAGAATCCTTAATATATGCACATGCATTTGGTATTGTCTGTTTTAACCCTTTAAACTCTAACATCTTGTATATGTGCATATTCTCCATTCTTTTCTCTCTGCATTTCCTAATGTTCTGACAAGGAGAATTTGTCCAACAATCAAGAGCTTTTTTTCGTTAGTAATTGTGTCCTCTATTCAGTCTCATGATAAAAATGATAATTTAGGGATAATATTGCAAGGAGAAATTAGTTGCTTGTCACTATTTGGGGTTAAAGGTTCAGGGAAAGTTTATGTTTAAACAGTAGAAAACCTGGTTTGCCTGGTCTTTTTTTTTCCTATGGCAAGTTGTAAGTAAAATAGGGATTCTTATCAATGAAAAATTTATTACATATTTTTACCTCTCTGAAGTTTCCCTCTTGTTTGATGATGTACTTTTGTTGCAGGCAAAGAAAATTTAAGTGTAGAAACTTTAAAAGAGAGAACAGCCACACCTGTTGCAGCAAAGTTCAGAGACAGAAGACACCACAGGGGACCCACTCACTTTTTGTCTGGGATGAAAAATGTTGTAAGGAGACTTTTGAGCTTGTAGAAACTTAAAAACAATGTAATGAAAGTCCCTGTGCTCACTTTGAATGCTATGATTTTCCTAGTTTTTTTAATTTATTTTGGTTTTTTAGGTACTTGGAAAAGCCAACATCAGTTTGGAATCAACAAAGTAAAAGAATATTATTGCTAATATGAAATATATGAGAATTACTCTGCATACTGAGTGTAGAGCTTATTCTAAATTGGAAACCAGTTTATGATTTCTTTTTTAGTCACCCTAGATATGGAAATGTCATTTCCTGTGTACATTTCATTTAAAAAGTGAGATTATGTGAAATAGAAGCTAAAGTGCTGGGCAGTTGAACCCACGAAGCACAGAAAGATCAGTCATTGAAAAGAATACTGGGCGTATGATCATAAAAAAGTCAAGTTCTAACTTAGTTTGAAGGCTTGTTATTGAACTTGTGTATTCTAATCATGTCGCTTGTTAATTATCATCTGAAATCCGCACGTTTTAATATCTCTGCCTCAGTGTCCCCATCCTCTGTCCCTGAGATGTCAAAGTGGCAGTTGCATTGTGTGATGCTGATAAGGATTTGTTATATCCTATTGTGGCTCTCTTTTCCAAGCTTTTGGAAAGAGTATCTAATAAACTAAAAATACCCATGGCTCATTTTACCTTAGCTGGATTTTGTAACAGAAGGATGTACAATAACCACTTACAGCCTAACATACCACAGGAAGCCCAAGCTTTTACATTGACACTTTGTTAATACATAAATACTGCAAAGATATAAACATTGTAAACTGCTGCTTATAAGCCCCCAACCCCCATTTATAAGTCTTCCCCCCCCTCCCAGGTTAAATTCCCATCTAACTTTAAACAAAGAAAAAATATTAATAAAATACTAAAGAAAAATATTGAATACGAGGAGAGCAAAGATGAACTTTAAGGGGGAAGTCTGACATAGTCTCGGACATAGGGCCCTCCGTTTATAGGCCCCCTCGGATACAGGCCCCTCCGTTTATAAGCTCTTCCTAAACCTCGTACAAAGTTGTATAGTCGCTGAGCTTATAATCGCCAGGTTTCGGTATATATGTGTTGTGGATCATAAAGGATTAGAATAGTCACATTCTCAACTTGTAAGTTTGATTCCGTTTTGGTTGAAAACAAAGATAACACAGCTTTTTTTCGAATTTTCAAGGCTGGTTTGCGGCTGATTAGCTCGCTGTTGAGAGAGGCAAGATAGGGAACTGAAAGCTACCTATGCGGCTGTAAATCAGCTTCAAAAAACTTACAAAATTCAAATGAACAAACAATATAGAAGCCAGTAAAGTTATTTGTTGAAAAGTATTTCAAATTTCTGGGCTAAGTATGCAACAGTTTATTCTCAGACAAATCCTCATATTTCGTTCGTCGGCCAAAATAATAATCATATTTGCATAGTTTTGAAGACTAACTGTGCGAGCTTGGGCTGCCTGTGGGTTCAGTCACGCATTCAGCGAAGAACTTAATAACAAGAAAAGTGCGGAACTACCCAAAATGCGCCATTTATGTTTGATGGGTGGGGAGAGGGCAGGGCTGATGAAAGCCTTAATTTTTGTCATGCTCTCGGTTAATGAAAATGAGTGAAAAAGCTGCCGTGGGATCAGGAACTTTAACTCGCCCGGTTCTTCGCTTGTCTCTAATCCACTGACACAGAGTCTTGAACAGGTTTCTTAGTTTTGGAAAATTTGTCGGTTTAACTTATCTTCGGACATTCATGAAAATGACAACGATGTAACCAAGATAAACACGAGGAAGTAAATTTAACCACTGAATAAAAATAGGGGTCAGAGGAATGTAACCGTAAAGTAAGGCAAAGACCTCATCAAGTAATCCTAGAGGAAATTTGATTTCCATTGTCATGGTCAAGTGATTATTTTAATTGTGCGAATTTCACGATTACATATTCAAATTCTAGGAAACAAACGAAGCGGTGAATCGAACGTCATTCGTCTCCCGCCTCTCGTCTCCTCGAATTTCTCGTTTGTCAAAGTACTGTACAGTTATCTACAAATCATTTAGTTTTACACCTCTGCCGAAGGAAAGGTACTCTAGCTGTGGATGAATTTTCCCAAGAGATTTGAGTAATAGATTGGTTTAATCCTTACCTCTGTGTTCCAGGTAAGATTAGGTGCAGTGATTTACAGGATATTTTGATGACAGTCGTTGTTTGCAGTACCCTTAATTGCATAGATGCCCCGAACAACCTGCTCCAGTATAACTATCATCGTGTATACAGTCGTATGTGATTTTAATAAATACCAGTGGCGAAGCAAGATCAAGGTTGATAGAACATAACGTAGGGTTGAAGATGCTGGATAACCATTCGAGCGCGAGGTCGTTAACTTTCGTTTCCCCGGAAATGTTGATGAAAAACTGCAGAACGCTTAAACTATTGTCACAACGTTTGGAAAGAGATGTACTCGTGGAAAATTCGGCTCAGGGGCTCGGGAGGTCGCTATGCTTGCATGTGAACCATTTTCAGAATAAACTAAGAGTGTCGTGAACTTAAGGAAGTAATCTGTGTAATATTGATCAAGTGGTTGTAATATTTCCAAGGGTTGCTTGTCTTTATAAATCTACGGCTTTAATCTCGATCTCTCTTATCGGTTGTTAATCATGTCTAACGCAGCTAAGTGTGTTTCACATTGAGTAGAAGTTCGTAATTTGATTTGACCGTTTATACAGTCACATTGACTAGTATTGAAGTTTACACAATAACTCGGTTTTTAAAATATTTCACCATGTTTACGGTTATAGCAATGGGTAAATACAACCAAAGGACGCTGGGTAAAACTCCCTAAACACCATAATCGAGAGGGCATCCCTCTTTCTGTCTCTGGAATATTGATTATGTGAAATCCAAGTCATGGTTTCATTTTCAAGGGAAGATAAATTACCTCTGCCCCAGGCCGCTCTCAACTAAGAATTTTCCCTTTTTATACCAAACGTCTATTCAAATTGAGCCGCAGCTAAATGCTTTAATTTGAACTTAAGATTGTCATGCAAGACATAAATTATCACGGAATGAAGCTAATGAGAGATTAAGCTGTGCAAAGAAACCACCGATTTTTTTTTTTTTGTATTGTGCCTTGTTTAATATGAACTTCAACCGATAAGTTTGGAAAATGAAATGATCACTGAAGCGCTCGGGGAAGATAAATAATATTTTCTTTTGTTTTCTTTTTATAGCTATGGAGGTTCCTCAAGGCAAGACAGATCAAGATCGTGAACAAGACAGCTCTCCAGGTTTGAAAACACTGAATATGAACATTAGCACTATTTTACCATGAAATCTTTCATGCCTAGAGTAGAGCTACTATATATTTGGATGTTTACTGTAAACATTGATCATGACCTTAAATTTTGTTTGAAAGTAAAATAATACAAGGACATGAGGATGGAGGAACATGAAGCTTAATCGTGCTGAAAATATTGCGTGGCTTTCAGAGCTGTTAATTAGAGCCTAACCGGAAAAAAAACTGCAGGCTAGTCTACCATCTTTTGGTGGATATTTTCACCTCATTTTGTTTAAAGAGATGTATCACTAGCCAGGAACAGGGTTATACCCCATTCAAAACAAAGCTTAAGAGTGTGTCCACGAGAGCACCGGGCAGTCGTGTCACAAAGCTTCTCTCAACTACACCTGTCACGCAATTCTGGCTCTTGGCGGTCACTTGACCAAATAAACCTACATTTTTTAGCTCTTTATACAAGATGATAGATCAAGAAAGCTAAAGATTGTGAAAAGCTTTCGAGATTTTTATATGGCTTTTGTACGGCACAAAACATTCATTAGTCTATAGTGTGATTGTTTGCCATTATCACTGCTCATTTTAGGGGATTTTAAAGTCATACGCTGCGTGTTGATTGACATTACTACAAGTTCCAGTCTGCTAGAACTTCGGCTTTTACAGACGAGAAATTCTGCGCTCTCGCTTGAGAGCAAATATCAATAGCTCTATCAAACTAAAAACTGTGCTACTATCCCGAAGATAAAATTGAAAAATAGTGGTGTCGTTGTCACTTACCTCCATCGAACATTTCCATGCAGAACTCCGCCAAACTAACTCTAAGATAACACCCGAAGACTTTCTGTGGGAATTATTCAAGCGCGTTGTTCATGCTGTCTGCTAGATAGCAATTTCGGTGTAATCTGTAGATCTCTATGATTATTTGCTTTCTTCGATCGTAAAGTATAGAATTTTTTTTTTCATTCTATTACTGCATGTAAATCTTCATCTCTCGATCAAGTGTTGCCGGCGTTTGATTACGTAACTAGTAAGATTCATTACGAATAGGCCAGAAATATTTTGACCAGTAGGCTGTTGAAGGCCTAAATGTAATAACTCTCTCAAATGTAATAACATTTGGTCCTAAATGTATGAGCCTCCGATGTAATCATTTAACTACGCTAGTGCATTGTTGTTATAGCGGACATCTACATTGAGATGTTAAAGTGACAGCTGTTGCACCAAAGAATCCTAAGACCAATATTGATGGCATATTGCAGGCTCGCTGATATTAATCGGCGTCTTTTTATTTGCTAAAGACAGGGGTTGAGAAACACTTGATACAAACCCTTATACTGATGTGCTCTTGGCATCAAATTGACAAACGTAACAACAATTAGAACGCTGACCAATAGCTCTCTTTATTTCATTGGTTCAGACTCTTTAATTAGTGCAACAGATTTTGACGATATTCTTGTATGATCAGTGCTGAAGTTAACACTTCATGAACCGAATTGCAAGGAAAAGGAAGTCCATTGACCTATACGTTAGACAAATTCCGGGCTCGGAAGTGCATTTTTTGCACTGTCTTCCCTTGCCAGATTTGTATGGGTCTACATGAAATGTATTCATCTGCACTATTGACCAAGCGTGAGGTCAAAATTGCTGGATATTGGCCGAGTTCTTCTTTTTTTTTTTTTTTTTTTGCATTTTTATGGACGGATACGAAGTCTCGGTCCATAAAAATGAAGAATAAAAACGAGGCTAATATTCAGCCATCTTGACAGAACAAGCTTGGTCGAGAGAGTTTATATTCTCTTAGCTTAATCAATAAAGGATTCATTGTATAGAAAAAGATTTCGCTTCAATAAGAATCAAGAATGACTTATTCGAGAACCGAGAGGGAAAGTCGACTGCGTTTGTAGCACAATAAACCTAGGAGGGTCGTTTAATATTTTCTATGTATCTGTCGACATCGTCCACAAGTTACGAACTTTGTAAGTTTCCTTGCGTGGGATCAATGCAGGCAATCCCGAGCGGGCAAGATAGGCCTATCTTGCCCGCTCAGGTAGCCAATCACAGGATTCGCTTCATCTTGCCCGCGCGCGCTGCTGGCCATATAATAAAGTGATTTACAGAGCAAGATATCTACCGACTAATCATAGATCATCCCATTTCACGATCAGGTCTCGACATGTTACTTTTTTCCGCCTAAGAGTCTAATTGAACCACTGTGCTACAGCATTCAACACATGATGGTCAGTTGATGGTCTATTAAACCATTCATTTTTTTTTCTTTTAGCCCCCTATGACGGGTTCATCAGTTCCCAGACTGAAATATTGGGAAAACATATATTCCACAGTTGATCTCAAGTTTTTATTCTATTTTTTGTCTTCATCTCTTCTCCCTGCCGTGAGGGGAGAAAATGAATAGATAATAAATAAATGAAAAAAGAAAGCTCATCATTTTCCACTTATAGTCATATGGTGCATGAACTGATTACCGAGGTGGAGTGAAGCCACAGAGGGATAGAAATGCAATATCCCAGGTTCAAAATTAAATATATCAAGACAGCCACTCTTAAAAACGAACTCAAATACTCCATTAAAACCAATTGACACTGAATAACGTTAATGTGCAAAATTTCAGTAACACTACTGATAATAATACTTTTCTTTTGGATTATCAAGTGACAGCTGGCGAAATCATTCACATTGTTCTAAAATGGTGCATCACTACTGACGACTTCAACACGAACGATATTATCAACAGTGGCATGCCAGTTTATCATCAGTTGTTGTCAAATTTTTTTTCCAAAAAAAACTAATGGTTATGTACCAGTCGTGTCCATCCACTCGAACTTTCAGCCAAGCATTAGCCCACTTTAGACTGGAAATGATTTTCCTCAACTCGATCAATAAACCGCATAAAGGACCATACTTTTTTAAAAGGCTTCGAGCGCTGATTAAACAACACTTCATCTCACCAGAAAGATGAAGCCCTGGCAGAAATCGTTTCAGACGTTGCACCAGCGCCCTGAATCGTGTATCAACTTTACGTAATGTTTGGTATGTGGCACGCATTACTAGCAAATAGGAAGGCCCATGACGCTTACATTATTTCTAAGAGTTTTTCTAAAACTTAATTGGAAAGACGTCCAATTTGACATTCGTCATCCCCTCTCGTCGCAAATAAGTCGATTTCTACCTCTGGGACAAACTGAACTTCCATCAGCTTATTACCATCATTTACTATACTATTGTTGACTTCATTTTCCAATTCAGACTCCGTCTCGCTTGTTCGGCTACCACGAGTGAGTCCCTTAGCTATATCTACAGCAACGTCCGTGCGCTTAAAACTAGATATTCCAACGGGGCCACCTTTTGCGTCAGTGTCACAAATCATTCGCCTTGGTTCTCAGCAAAATGTCCAAGGTACATGGTAGCTGCTGAAACACTTGCTGACGGATTGAACGCATGCTGCCCACCAACTCTTAGAGAGGAAACTATTTGGATGTCGATGTTATACAAGTTTGCTGCTGCATACAGCGTAATCTGATTCCCATAGGTCCCATCGCGCGCCATATGAGTTATATAGTCAGCAAGCGACCTCATCATTTGCCAAATGCTCCAAGAAAGGGAATCGAAGCCATTGCTATCGAACGGATTACTTTTTAATTACTCTACTATTTCTTTCCTCGTGGGTTCAGGAGATCTTATAATGCCCATTCTCTTTGCCTGGTGCAATAGTGTAGCAAATTGGCAATTGCCACCTCCAGGAGGATTGTAAAGCAATTTAAAACCCTGGTCTTCAATAGCCTTTGCATGACCATCTCTTCTTATAGGCATATAATACTTTTTTTAGTGGTCAATTTTTTTCTTTTTAGACAGCTTGGCGCATTTTTTATTCTGTTTTTCTCGCTCAATTGTAAGGCTTGTGATATCGTTCACAGAGACCCATTTCCTCTCTTCCTTTCCTGAAAGCGGTGAGGCGTATGACACCTTATAGGTGTGCAACTTGATCTTTCGTTTCTCGATACGACCCTCCGTCACATGCCGTTTATTCGTTGGTTTCCCTCTCAAACGTATATACACTTTTTCTCCGCTGCTGTAAACCGAGGGAGGATTTAAGCGAAGTTGTGTTCGCTGCATCCGCTTGTCACATCTGCTCGTGGCTTTTTTTTAGCTCAGTTTCGTAATTTCGAAGCATTTTTAGTGTTCATCATATCTCACTCGTGTAACTGTTTCCAGCCTCATATGAAAAGTAATAGAGTAACAAGTATGCGCTAAAAAAGACCTGTTGCTTATTTCGAATTACAGTACGACCTCATCAGTAGGAACTTTTTTAGTAACAAGTGCCTTTTAATTTTGGAGCCCAAAAAATTTGCGTCGGTGAGCTCGTTCATGACATGCTCCAGATTTTTGTTAAATGTCTGTTTTGTGATTGGCAATCTGAGCCGATGATTTGTGATGATGTGCTGGTCAGTAGCTTCTTTGCATTTAGACCTGTTTAATTTAATTAGCTCAGCATATAATTTGATGCAGACACAAAGTTATCCGTTTGTCGGATTTGTTACGTGCATTTCAAGATCAAGAGAACATAATTGTCCCAGTTATGTTCTCTTGGGGAGAAAAATTACTTTGTCCATATCTCTATACTCATGAAGATATTCGAGAATTTGAAAGTAATAATTCTCTAGAGGCCCGAATTAGGAAACAAATGTGCATGGTAACAAGGTCTATTCAGGCATGGAAAGACAAAAAATGTATATCCGAGCCTGCAAATTGTCCGACCTACAAGTCAGCAGACTCCCTTGTCCAAGTTTGTAATTTGGTTTATGACTTGTTAACTCCATCACAAAGCACGAAAGAATAACGTTGTCAATATTTTCCAAAATTTATTGTACTTAAGAGTCTGAGTCGGTGATATATGGAGAGGTTTTGGTCAGCGTACTTTTTGTTTTGCCAGCTGTCATTTGATTCCATTTGTTCATCATTAAAACGGTTTACAGCCAATGCCTCTCGACTAATAGCTAATAATAAAAAAGACGCTGATTGACATCAGCGAGCCCGTAATGTGACATGTATATTGGTCTGCGGATTTTTTGGTGCAGCAGCTGTCACTTCAACATCTCAATGCGGATGTCCGCTATTACAACAATGCACTGAAGGAGTTCTATGATTGCATTGGAGGCTTATTCTATTTAGGACTAAATGTTATTACATTTAAGACTTTATTACATTTGGGACAGTTATTACATTTAGGCCTTCAACATAGGCTTCCTGCAAATTTCCCTTGACGAAAAAATCCCGACACAGTCAGTTGTTTTCGCGGGCAAAGACAATAAATATGAAAGAAAAATGAGATGCAAAGGTCATTATTTTTTTTAGCTTAACCATAACCATATGCACCGTGAAACTTGCATTAGTTCTCAACCCAACAATCTCATTAAACCCATTATTCTGCAGGTATTTCCGCCCAAAGTGCGAGACATTCAATTGTAGAGCAACCAAATTCAGAATCATCTTCATGCAGCCCTGTTGCGGTTTCTGATAAGAGGAAACGCTGTAGGTAGTACCGAGATTGAAAATGTTAGGATGGATTTTCCTTTTATTGTATTTTTATCAAGTTTGCACATTTCTGTTATACGTTTATCTATGATAACATTTTTTTATGAAGAAGGAGTGACATTATGTTTATTAGACATCCTTTTCACCTTGTTGTGATCACCAATCGAACACCCGTGTATCGTAAACAACTATCACCTATTCCGGAATTAGCGGCTGGTGACTGGCTAGGAGACGTTGTTAATGACCTCCATTTTCAAGATGCTTGTCGGGCCATAAACGAATGAAGAGGTCACAGATAGATAATGAGTTCGGAAAACGTTTTAGGATTTACTTTGATAGGTTGGGAAGATGGTTCCCCTGCTGATGCAAATGTCTCTTCGCCCAAGCCTGACAGTCTTTGAGGCCATCGATTCGGTATTGAATGATACCAAAAAGACAAGTCGCCTTTTGCTACAACTGTTCGCTATTCGCCAAATCCCTAAAGCACCCATTTTCTAATTTTTCCTTCTCCTTCCATTATTATCCTCAGATTTGGTTAAGGCTTATGGACCATCAGCTGACGAGTTAGAAGATCTGTCTGTAAAACTTGGAAAAAAATGGGAGGAATTAGGAAGACGCTTAGGATTCAACCTGACTTTAATGAAGGCAACGGGGGGCTGGTAAAGAAAGCTTTCAAGATGTTAATGGTTTGGAAACGAAAGGAAGGCTCAGATGCTACATATAAAGTTTTGTACGATGCCTTGTGTAACGAAAAGGTGCAATGCAAACTTCTTGCAGAACAGTTTTGTTGTGCTGAGATTGTAGGAAATGCCTCTGCCTAGTCTTATATTATAAAGACTAGGTCGGTCCTCTATTACGTCGTGCGTCTTTGTAAGTACTCCATGGACAAAGAGCGTCTGTATCGAGTATTCGCCCTTAGTAAGCACATCATTCATTTTCCTCGTGCTTGAAAATAGGGAAAAATTATATGTAATTGCGCGTGTTTGTTAATTTTGGTTTAGACTTAATAAAAACGACGGTAAACGACTTCGAATTAAGAATTAGATATCATCAGTCCATTGAAGGGTTTACACGCGGGATCAGCAGTCAGTAAAACAATGCAATGGAATCGTATTAGCATTTCTTATACCTTCTCTTGATGTCGCCATTTATGACTGTTTACTTCAACGATTTTTTTCTAACGTGTCAAACTACTCTGATAAGCATAGAAAATTTAAAAGAAAAGTCACTCCGACTGGGGCTTGTGTCACCCCATGTAAGGTAATCCCAGACAGTATTAGATTCTGGATTCCACGTTGTGGATTCCGGATTCCAGGTGCTGGATTCCGGATTCTACCGCTGCAGATTCCGGATTCCAAAATACAAAAGATTCCAGATTTTAGTTTCTGGTTTGCCCCTAATTTTCACATTTCGTTTTCTAGGAATGACTTCAATGGCGGATTTCGCTATTGAAGGACATGTTTGCGAATGCATGTTTGTCTATTCATATTTCCATAACAACATTTGATAATTATGAGACTTGAAATTATGACATTTGAAATGTATAACAGCAAATTAAGGGATAAATTTTTGTTGTAGGAATACCTGTTGAGACTGTCCGTCTATTGAGTCCAGTGTCCATTCATTCCACATCTTTTAGCAACTCTGAAAAGGCCAGGCCGCATTTCTTTCATACAGGTTCCTAGAGGTTCTTCAAGTGATTTAACAGGAACAAAGAACTAATAGTTCAAATCATTGCTTATCATTTTTAATTTCTAAATAACTGTTGGACTAAAAGGTTTTTCTGGTACAGCATAACATTGTTCCCACTTGGAAAAGATGGCCAATTTTTTTAATTATAAAATTGACTTAGAACTGCCAAGAAAACAGCTCGAAAATATTTCCCTATCATCTCAAATTACTTTTTAAACTTTCCCTTTAAACAAAAACCATGGTGTTGAGGCAAAAATTTAAACTGGAATAAAATTTTAATAACACCCCGAGTAAATCGCGGACAGAAGAGCTTGTTTTCCTAGATGTAATTGGCGATGATGTTCGACGAGATTGCGCATTAAACGGTGTTAAACCAATTCAACTATACTTACACCTTTGAAAAATCGCGAAAGATCTTCATTTACACGAGTCATGCTGTGCGTTCGCTGCGTTCCAGCATTTAACGAAGCATAATACATTGTTGTTCAATGAGATGCAAACAATTGGCCAGGTATTCTCAAGTTGAAAAAGTGTGTGTTTAAGTGTGAATCACGATTAGGGCGAAATTTTGCGCCAAGTAAGCGATTTTCATGACCAGTGCCAGGTAGCATAATAAAATATTTAACAAGCAGAGTTTATTCAAGCCTCTAGCGTAACTGATCTCAAAATGACAAAAGGCCTAAAGCACTGCTAACAAGCGAGTCATGCTGTGCGTTTGTTGCGTTTCATCATTTAACGAGGCATAATACATTGTTGTTCCATGAGATGCAAACAATTGACCGGGTATTTTCAAGTTTAGCAAAGCGTTTTTTCGAGTCTTTCAACTTCTTTTAAACTTCCGAATTTTACTATATTGATGATTTACGCTCTAACCTAGAAAAAATTATTACTGACCATAGTTTGTAACTAAAACCTCCGTCGTTCCTGTTTGCTCGTTGCAACCCCCAAAAAAATTCAAAACTGTTTCATAATACACAAAAATCCTCAAACCTCGATGATCTTGAACTCGTGCATTTTTCTTTTTTGTCTTTCTTCCTTCGGTTTCTTGAGCTCCTGAAGATGCATTTTCAGTAATTTTTTGTAAGTTTCGCTGGAGGTTAAGTTAGTTTAAAATGGCTCTGAGTGACTGGTGCAGTTTTGACAATTCATGGCTTTCGTCTGGCTTCTAATTACAACTATGCCTCCACGGCCATCAGGAGAATATTACTTTTTGATGCTCTCATTATGATTTATGGAAAATGAATATTTATTTTTGATTTTGGTCAGTCGCGAGTAAGAAGTGCCAGAAAGTTTGAAAGAGTCGAAAAGGAAAAGAGTATTAAGTATTAAGTATTGAGGTCGATACCTCGACCCTAGGTGCCAGATAAAAGTAGCGCAGTTTGCGGTGCCAAAGCTTGCCGTGCGCCCAATTTGCTTAAAAATCCGGCGGGGAAAGCGGGCAAAAGCAAAGTATCCAAGTTGTCAACAGTTATATTATTTTCACAGAAATCTACAAATTCCTCGATTAAAAGCAAAACTAAAGCGTATCTTTTACAAGGTAAGTTAATCTCACAGGACGTCCTAGCGGCCATATCATTATTTAGAGGTGTTCCAAAACAATCAAATAGCGGCCATAGTGATGTTCCAAGCAAGTCCTGTGGGATTTGAAAGCTCACTTTGAACAACGATTGATAACGTGAGTGAACTGCACTCTACAGTGGTTGCATGGATGCGGGTGAAAGCCGCTACTATGATTTGAAATGGATTTTCAGCAAGTGGATTCTGGATACCCTTTTTAGCGGGATCCTGGATTCCAAAAGCTGGATTCTGGATTCCAGAGCCCAGTATTCCAGATTCCACAAACAAAAATTTCCTGGATTCCGGAATCCGGATTACCTTAAATGGGCGAAATTAGAAAAACTTGTATGTTCACAGATTCAACAAATCACTCGTAAGTTAAGATAGAATAAACCACAATAAGTTTAGGGCAAATAGAAGTATATCATAACTTTCGGCTGAACCGTCAGTTAATGAATAAAACGATGTTAAAAGGTATGTCAGATTTCATGTAGAAGCTATAAGGCTCATCCGACCGGAGCATTCCATGGTCTCAGTGCCACTAACCCAGTAAAGCACAGGGCAGGGTTCCCCCCCCCCTTCTTCCCTTCTTCTTTGGAAAATTTCTTAAGATCCTTCTGACAGTTTCCTGCGTCCATCCCTACCCCAGATGGAGAAAGTGCTCGAAGAGTAAATATAGAACTTCCCGACGAGGCTTGAATTGTGGCCTCATGCTCCAAAGAAGGGACTTGTTGTTGTAGCGATTGTGCGGCATTTCTTAGGTGATAAATGAAGCACTCGCAACTTTACTTGCTTATTGTTACTTCCTGGTTACTTGGTACGATCGCATGACTCATTTTCCGTGCACCGCTATCTTACTGGTCAGCAGTACTCGGGATTTCGATCCTAGGACCAAGCTGTCAAAATAGCCCACGTGTAGCCGTACCCTCCCCCACAAGGTGAAACGGAAGCGAGGCCGGAACGTCTACGCAAACCTGACACTAATCGTGTTCTGTGACGTCACTCTAATTTATGCAAACTAAAGTGGCACGTGTTGGCGTCTTACCGATATATACAACAACTTTGAAGTGAATTCATTCCCATTTTCGGGTAAATTTGCAATTCAGTGTCCGAGTTAAAATATATACTTTGCTTTAAGGATATAGGAAAAGATTATGAGCGATTTTTGGTACAGAGTAAGAGAAGGACGATGTTCTATTAGCATCGCGCTTACGGAATTGCAACGTCCCCGCGGTTTCTGCTTACATTTGTAAACAGTGCTACAGTCGTCGAAAAAAGTAGGATCATTTGCCGCAGAATCTCAAGGTTTTACAGATTTCTTTAAGTGATAGTTACGCTGCAAGCGTGAAGAAAGAGCGACTCTTTTCTCAGTCGAAAGAATTTGCTGTAAGAAACAACTAGCTTTAAGGAAGGTTATTATTGCATTTGTTTTTGTTTCAAGATTTCTGTCCAGAAATCGGCATGTCAGAAAACCCCTTCAAGACTGGATATGCACTTCATTTTGAATACATGTACATTTTCTATAACTATAAATATTATCCTAAGCATTTTTGGACCATAAGATAAATTTTATTACATAAATTTAAAACTGTTTTGGTCTACCTTGAGGACAACAAAGAATGTGTTACAAGGTGAAAATACTGTTTTATATTGAGGAGCTGACTAAAAAGGCTCATATTCCACGTGACTTTGTTCATGATGCTGGAAAAACTTGGGTGTGCAATCTATTTTGTTCACTTCCACCAACAGAATGCCTACTGCTGGGCTACTTCCCTGATGTGTTTTGGGTGACAACAAAATTTTCATTACTTACTGATGGCTGAGTAACTCTTTTTCTTTACGGGTGGCATCTGGTGCATTGACTGTGATTGGTTTATTTGATACATCATCAGAAGTGGGAACACTCATGGGGATATTATTACTATTGTAGAGTGGTTAAGTGTCTCTATTTTGTGCTTAAGCATAGGACTGACTGAGGTCTATCTATAAAAGTGTTAAATATTATTAATTGTCAGTATCATAAATTAATAAGTGCTCTTTGGTGGTTAGAGGAGAGATTATGAAAATGTGAATCATCAATTTTCAAGATTGAGCTTGATTTTGTCAACCCAGTGACACTCAAGTGTTTTTTGTGCCTATGCATAAGTTGATGGATCTAACTTCCATGGCATTACCCCTTGCAATTATGCTAAGTTTGTTAGTGGTTACCTCCAGTTGACTGAACCTTTACCACATTTACCTAATCAGTCATATCCTTGATAAACACAGTCCATTTTGTCAGCCATAAGAAATTTTTAGTGATGGGTAAAATATTTTTAATATACACTCGATATTTTTGAGAAATATCATAACAGAGATCATATGAAGGCAGGCTACTGTAAGTGATTTCTGTGGTCAAATATAGAATTTTTTTTAAACTCTTACCTCTGAGGAGTATATTAATTAAAGAATACATTAAAGGTTGGAATAGTTGCTTGTTCTTTCATCTCATTCCATAATTGTGTGCCAAAATTACAGACATCCTCTCACCTTCATTCTCAAGTTGACCATGTAAGCATCTGGTCTATACATTTCTCAGGGGCCACCACTCAGTGTTTACACTTTCACTCCCAAGATCTCATTAGTAATTCTCCCTACTGTCTGCCATATGGTTCTTCTGATGTTAGCTTGGGGAATTTGCTATTGGATCAACTAATAATCCCCATTATTCTCATCACTTGTCTGCTTCATATCATATTGATATAGTAAGGAGAACTCTGTCTTGGTCACCCATGGGATTTAAAAGGATTAAAAATTTCAAAAGATTTGATTAGAAATCTGTTCCAGCACATTCCAAGGGTTGAAAACCCAAACATGTGTTGTCTAGTGAAACTCTTTGGGCAAGTAACTTACAATTGGGAAGAGTATTCCATTTCCTATGAACATAAATGATATGGGCAATGTTACCCTTAGACATGCCTTGCCTTGATGCATATGAAGGTTTTATGTTACAGCCTTAGGGTTGGCTTTAGGTTGGGGGTTAGTTCATAACACAGGAGAGAGAGAGAGAGAGAGAGAGAGTTAGTTCATAACACAGGAGAGAGAGAGAGAGAGAGAGAGAGAGAGAGAGAGAGAGAGAGAGAGAGAGAGAGAGAGAGAGAGAGAGAGAGAGAGAGAGAGAGAGAGAGAGAGAGAGAGAGAGAGAGAGAGAGAGAGAGAGAGAGAGAGAGAGAGAGAGAGAGAGAGAGAGAGAGAGAGAGAGAGAGAGAGAGAGAGAGAGAGAGAGAGAGAGAGAGAGAGAGAGAGAGAGAGAGAGAGAGAGAGAGAGAGAGAGAGAGAGAGAGAGAGAGAGAGAGAGGGGGGGGGTGTACACAACCATTTCACCCCTCTCTTTGCAGGCCTGCAAGGGAATCTACTTCTGTTTCAAAAATATTTAGAAAGATTCTAGATTGTGAAGTCTCTCCATTTGAATCCAAGCAGTATGCTCTCTGATGACTCTTCAAATCTCTTCACAATTCTATTTCACTGTCATGCAGACAAGCAACAAGAACTATGCTGAGTATCAGCTAGGAAATATGGTCATAACAGGACACGGCACTTTGGGAAAAGACAACATATATGTATGATTGTCAGGTTCGATAAAAGCTCTCTGATTATTGAATAGAAAGGTAAAAAAATCAAAGAAATAATATAAATTAATTAAATATCGACAACTTTAATAACCATTGTTCTGAAAAAAATAAGCCAGGCACTGGGCAAATGCAAACAGGTAAAAAATGTCAGGGGTCTGCGTACATATTTTTTACAGTAACAAAGGAATACATTATTGTTCATTTCACATCCTCTCATGCCGGTTAAGGGTGTTTGGTCTTGTTTGGCTGCAGAGAAATAAAAAATTTAAGGCAAAACTAGAATTAATTGTTTGTATCAAATTTGACAATGGGAATTACATTTTTGTCTCAGAAAGTATCATTTACCAGCACTCCACTGAAGTCACTCAAAGGAGCGACTGAAAAGGAATTTCTCCTAACAAAATCACAACATTTTAAGGCAGAAACATGACAAGAGAAAGCCCAATTAATTGTTTGTATCAAATTTGACAACTGAAAATTACATTTAAGTCTCAAAAAGTATAATTTACCAGCACTCCACTGAAGTCACTCCAAGGAGTGACTGAAAAGGAATTTCTCCTAAAAAAAATCATAGCATTTTAAGGCAGAAACATGATGAGGGAGAGCATAATAAATTGTTTGTATCAAATTGGACAATTGAAAATTACATTTAAGTCTCAGAAAGTATAATTTACCAGCACTCCACTGAAGTCACTCCAAGGAGTGACTGAAAAGGAATTTCTCCCAAAAAAATCATAACATTTTAAGGCAGAAACATGATGAGGGAGAGCCAAATAATGGGTGTAATCACTTATTAGTGGTTAACAATTTGATCACTTGGTTAACCTATCAATATTCTGTAATAATATCAAAAGAAATGATTTACTACCTAAGCAATGCATTCGCTCAGATTCCATGTTACTGAGTCTAGTCTTGCTGAGCTGCAAAGGAACAGAAAAGACAAAATGAGACAGAGGAAGGGGAATTTGAGATGAATGGGCTACCCTGACGGCATAAAATTTTACTCTTCTTCAGAGTTATTTGTTCTGCATTATAAGGCTACAACAGATGAAACTAAATACAATGATGATGATGAGAAATATCACTAGCTCAACTTAAACATTTATATTGCAGTGAATATGTTCATTGCTTTACTTTGACAACCACTATATGTATAACCAATACATGCAAAAAAAAATTCATACCAGATGCCATCTTCAGCATCTCCTCAACACTATCTCCACACTGTTTCTTCCAACTGTACTTCTCACTGCAATGTTTCTGCAGTAAATCAGCCTCTTTAAGCTGTACTGTCCTAGCCATGTCCCTGACCTTCTTAATTGCCTTGGACCACTCACTGACATCCTCTGACTCCACAATGGATGACAAACCACTAATAACATGTGTCAAGGCTTCACCAAGTACTGATGCACCATGTACATATACTAAGATAGAGAGGCCAGATTACAACCCTGCAAGACCAAACATTCCAAATTCTTGTTAACCTGAGGGTATGATGGCAAGATCTGCCTCACAGAGCCACCTTTTCAACTCTTCTTCATTATTTGAAGGGCTTCAATTATGATCATCTGATGTTTAGGAACACCACATTCATGAAATTTCTCAACAAACCCCTTTTGTTTTCCTTCAGCAGCACTAACAAAAATCATCTCAAAGGATCCATCCTTCACCCTAGTGACTGCTTTAGCAACAATTTCAAGTCTCTCTTTGTGAAAATGCTGGGGTGGTCATGTCCTGTGACCATATAAGAAACTTTTCCTATCACAAGGGGTATGTATGACATCAGCAAAGTTACTGAGTATACCTGGAGTAGATTCAAAAACTCTTTTTTTCTGATGAGAGAGGGAAGCAGAAAGTTTGTCAGCCATCTTTGGTCCAAAAGCAACTGGAAGATCAGCCATTTCCATAATAGATTGAACACTGCTTCTCCCTTGGCATACATTTTTCCCCTTTCATTACATGAACCTTCAGGGACCAGGACAGAGACTTCCCCATGAGGGAATTTTTCTAGTTGTGCGGACAACTCTGATGTGAGGACAATGATTCCTTTCCCCACAAACTCCACCACCACCTCCAGTCAGTTGCCATGATGGTATCTCTGACTGGAGGAATATCTCCCATTGCATGGCAGCTGATTAATTATTTTGTTAGCACAACTCTTTCCTAAATGATCAGTTTAAAAAGAGGAACAAATTAATATTTTTTAAAACTAATAATAGCTAAGGTCACTGATTAGGGATCTCTCTCATTTTTCTACATGTACAAGCACTGTGTCTGCCATGTTTAGAACATTACATTTTATCATTTAAAAGCTATAAATCATGCCATGATGTCACAGATACATGTATATTTTGGTAATATAGTGCATCGAAAGGTACTTGGCTGTTATCAATATTTACTACTTCCTCTAAAATGTGTTCTTTCAGATGTCTCAGATTAAAACATGGTTTCTGGCTTGCTACTTTTTTGGCATAACTTTTTACATCAAACTTCTTTAAGCCATCAGCACACACTAATTATGGTATGTATATATTTTAATTCTCTGCAATAAAAATCTGGCAATCTGTACCACCTTAATTTAATTATTTTTCATACATGCTAATCAAAAAGCGGTATAAAAGATTCATATTGAGTACTCAAAGCTGAACATAGTTGAATTGTTAGCTATATAAGATAATGCTTCACAATATGCAGTTTTCCTTTTATTCTACCTTGCATTTATGTATGTCTTTCTTCCCTTATGATAACAATATCATCTTTAATGTGACTATTAATTTAAATTATACTTAACATGCGGCCAACCCCAACTCATATCTACACATGACAGTGACCAACTTGAAAGCTCATTGGCTTCTTTGGCCACTGTAAACGATTAAATATTCTTTCTTCTAGTTAATTTCTGTTTGTTTTTTTTTCTATATCATAATTGTAAATCATGTTATGTTAAGTTATTTTTTTCTGTAAACAATGTGAAATAACAAGACTTGGAAACTTGGAAACTCTGCAACTACAGAGGGGAAATGTGTTTCAAAACTGATGACAAGTCAGCCTGAAAGATTTCTTTCGTGTTTGCATAATTATGTAAATGCACATATGTGACACTGTATGATTCAGAGGATTACAATGGTTTTAGTTATTTATTTACTGCATTGATTCGAGTTTAGGGCATGTGACTGAGTGTGTACCTAAGCACATGACTATCATCCACTTGAGTTCCATAGCTTAGGGCTCTTAAAAGCAACATGATTTATCACTTTTGGTTTTGTTTACCATCCCTTAAAATCACTCTGGTCATCTGACAGGATATACTGTTACACAGACCTGTTGGCCATTTATGGCTATCTGTTGCGGCAAGTTTTGAATATCTCAGACTTGTTTACACAATCATCACAAATCATTTGTTCTAGTGGTGGGTTAAATTTTATTATTCAACATGCTACTAACATCAAAGTCACTTCTCCACATGAACAAAGTAAGAAGTGTCTGCTTTAAATTCTTGAAACTTGTTCACGGCCAAATGTTTCAACTTTTTTTTTTCTCATCAGAAGTTGATAATTAAAAAACAGTAATACCAGCTTCGGTTTATTGACCTAGTAGTATACACTGACTGGGTAATGATTGCTCAATCTAACTTAATGTTCAGGTAACATGCTTGCTGCACACAAGGTTACTCACTAGGTTACACACTAGGTTACACACTAGGTTACACACTAGGTTACACACTAGTGTGCTGTGTCTGCTCACAGGCTAACTTTTGTATTTGAAGGTTATCACGCTTTGCCTGCTCATGCTTCATTGTTCAACGGTGCACTCTTAATTGTTTATAGGGTGTTACATGAAACAAAAGCATTTATAAGCTCATTAAAGTATGCTCTTAAGCATGCTTAATAACTGTGTTATATCCGGTTTCTCTTGTTTTTCAGGTGAAGCATGTTGTGAGCATGCTATCATCTTTATCCCTTAAATCATATAGAGGGCCACATATATTTAACAATCATGTACAGTGTAAGCACATTCTCAAATGAATCCATTTCAGCTCGTAACTGTAAAACATACATCTACATGTTAGTTACATATGGGCATAAAAATCAATTTTTTTTATACAATCATGTATACCCCCAAAAAAGAGTTATCCTACTGCTGGGCTAGGGTGCAGAGGCGAAGAGTTAAGTGGACATTTGCCTACTTGATACTTTCTAATTTATGTTTTGTCTGTTTTAGACTGCATGAATATATTACATGTTTCCTAGTTTTCCAATAAATTGCTCATTACAGTATTCAGAAACTTTGATATTTTGCCTTAAAAGGGTGGAAATATGCAATGAATGGAAAAATTAAGTAACTAACCAACTTACCTCCTCCATGGCTCTGGACAGTATCTGCTGAAATGCAATCAAACCAAACTTAGTTGTCACTTTGCTATGCTTCAATCAAACTTTATACACCTCTTCATCACAGAGAAATAGGAAGCCATTTTGCTTTCGCCACAGTGGTAAATAGTATTTTAATCACATGCAAACTGGCCAATCAGCATGTGAGAAAAGCACTTAGTCTACTTATTTGACGTGGAGTGAGTTACATGCACAGTTACGCTGTACCCTTAAACTCTTACTATACTTCAGGAAAATATGAGATGCAGCTTCTCTTTCACGGCCCGAAAAATAATGTTTGTAAACATTATTGAAAATCTTTCAAGAATTCTCTAAATCATAAGTCACTGATAACAATACGTTGTGGGATATTTCGTTCAAGATTCCGAGGTCTTGCATGAGACCTTCAAGTCCACCGTCGAAAACGGTATCTTATGGAACAGCAAGAATTTAAGCTTTAATACTGCCAGGATCTCACTTCAATTTCGCTACGAAAATAAATCTCAAAATAATACAAAAAGAATATTCCACAATAGAGCAGATGATCGTGAAAGATAATGGCGGAAAGCGATTGCGTGACAGTCGCTAAGGTGTAAGATGCATATCAGACGAAAAAAAAGTTTAAATTCTCCGTCTGCAGTCTGCACTTTGTACTGACCTGAGCTGTTCCGATGATAACATGATACATCCGACGTCGTTTGGGAGGACTGCACTCCTCCTTGCTCATATTTCCAAACTCATCCGATTGATCTATCTTTACATGTGGCTCTCAAACACATCCCTTTATCACTGTGATTAGTTGCCCTTCTTCGATCTGTGGTTCAGCTGTCCGTTCAGCCGAAGTTTGCAAATCTTCTACAGTTTGATATTCCAGTCCAAGTCAAATCTAGTTTGCTTCGGCAAGCACTTCCATTCAGAGCCTTTTTCTACCCTCGATCCCAGGCAAGTTAGGCTCCAAGCTTCCAAAAGTTTCACTGAGCTAACACTTGTAACCTACTACCGTACCTCTCGCGTAGACGTTAACTGCGCAGACAAATTTCATACGCTCAGACGCAGGGTAGTCAGACGCGTTTATACGATTTTTTTGCGCTCACGGTCGAAAAAATGCGTGATTCATGTGCCTTTGTTATTCGGTGCTACAATTTTCCCATGTATTTCGTTGTTGTGTGAAAAAAAAGGACTTTTAGGTTTGAAAAAACGGCGAGTAGACAATGGAAAATTTACATAATGAAAAAAAGCAATCATGTTACACTCACGCATGTTACTCTTCGCGAAATGTTCTGAATAACGAGCAGTAGCAGTAGATTTGCTTGATTTGAGTTGTTGATGAATCGGCTGGGAAGGAAAATGTCACTTACCCAAGGCATCCAAACACGAGTTTCATTGAGCGAGTAACGAAACATATACTCACTAATATCCTTCTCAATTTATTCACTGCAATCAGCGCTCCCTAAGATGTTTACGCTGCGGAATGTGAACAATATGGTGTTTATATCGCAGGTGATGATTTCTTCGAAACTTTTGACCTACCTCGATAATCTTCGGTGAGGATTAGAAAGAAAATGTGCTTTTTAAAGAATGAGAATTGTGTTCTGTTTTATTCATTGCAAACGGAGCCCGCTTCAGTGTTTACATACCAGACAGTTTCATTTCGCATCGCTCGTGATGTTTTGCTTGATTGCGGAGCGCATCATATTTTAATAATAATAGGTCAAGTCATGGTAAATCGCAATGTCAAAGACGAAAATTCGTCTAAAAACCGAAAACGCTTCGACATACTACCGTTCATTATCATATTTTGCAAGCGTCTGTCAGTAATGTCAACATCTTTCAACACAGACTCTAAAATTTGACATCAACCCAAATATTTCATTTACATAACTAAGCTTAATTTACAGTATACAATCAAACAAAATAAAATGTTAACGATAAAAACTTTGAAAACAAACAGAGGTATTTCAGTATGTTAATTTACGCGTGCCTGTTCGGCAATCTTTCTATTACGTATCCGTCTATAGCTTTACGGCAATCATCCCCGTTCTTGTTGCGTTAACGTTAACGGAAAAAATCTAAAGATTACCTCTCTTATCCTTTCCATTTTAAGTGGATCAAGCGGAAGTTTAATTCCAACCCCCCTAACATTTTGTCCATCCAATTCGAGCGGCAAAAAGAAATGACGTACAAGATGAACCGCAATTTTTTTTCCCAATGTCGACCACGACCGTATAAAAGGAGGGTATCATCACGAGTTTCCACTTCTAACTGCGTTGAGTTCGTTGACTCATCCAAAGATGTAGTGCATGCTGGAAGTTCTTGTTGATCCACGACCTCATGGCTTTCAACAGGGGGTGTGGCTGATTCGTTTGTACCACTAAGCACTCAAATTAGCGCGTCGAACCGCTCGTTCAAAGCTGTTTGTTGTTCAGAAATACGCTGAAGCCATGGGACTATTTCTGAGTGGCCATCCGGGTGGGTCTTCGTGAAGAGGTTTCGTGGCAAGGAGCGGAACGGACTAAGCTTGTGTGCTGGTGACAATGTTGGCGGTAGTGGCGACAGAGCTGGCGCTAGTGGTGATAGTGATGATGGAAGTGGAACCGGTGGTAGTGGTGACAGTGATGACGGAAGTGGTGTCCGTGGCAAAGGTGCTGGGATGGTGCTCTGGATGACAGGGGTGTTGACATTTGTGGTGGCAAAACAGGTTAGGAGGCGCGTAAAGAGAAACAACGGTGGCCTATAAAATAGGTAAAGGCGAATTCCGAGCGAAAGCGAGAGAGAAAAAAAAAATCGTTTCATACAAATTATTTAGCAACGGAACAGATTGTTAACGACAGTTCACACTCTATTCATCTGATGTAACGAAAACGTGAACTAAATAATACTTTGAGAGAAAAAGTTTCGACTTCGGAAAAAAATTTCTTTAATCTGAGTTAAGCACGCGTTTTTTAGGCATGTAAATGTAAAGCTTTTATTTGATTTTGGCACTCACGTTTAATTGTTATAATGCTAATTAGTTAACAGAGGCGGGCCAGTTCATTAACGATAGTTCACACTCTATTGATCAATTGTAACGCAAAAGTGAGCTAAAGAAAATGCTTTAAGAGAGAAGTTTCTTCGACTCCCGCTTACAGAGTGGAACGAGCCGTGAAAGATTGGTTCCTAACCCCGACTCTCTCGGCATTCGCTTTGCTGAACGGCAGACCAGTCGTCAAGTTGTGACTGCTGGTGAAATCGCTTTCAGAAATACAGCCGAAGAGCAGCTTTGCTAAGATTAAAATTCGTGTTAATGGAACGGAGGATGCGAAAGACGTATTAATAGCTTATCAAAGGGCGTTTAATTATAAGTGGTTTCATGCTTTAAGTACTGCAAATCAAATCAATTATTTTAATTAAAGGTGCTCTTTTACTTAGTGATAAACATAGCTACTTTCCTAATCAATCGTTCAGAAAAGTTTAAAACAACGGCTTCTCAACTGAACTGCTTTGTATGATAACAACTGAGATCGGTCACTAAAGGTAAATTCCTGGGTGACGTAAATAAAATTGCTTTTGTCAGTCACAAATCATATCATTCTCCTGCATAAATTTGAAGACACGTGTCGTGCGACATTGCCTCCACCGACGCTAAACAAAGATGGCGTCCGTCGAGACAATCTCCGCTTCTGGAGAAATTTCTCCTCGTTTAAAAAAGCTTCTTCGAGGAGTGTCCGATGAACTCAGCCCCGAAGAACTAAGGCATGCTGTATCGTCCATAAAAACTAATTTTAGGGGCAAGTTTGAGGATCAAGGAGAACAAGATTTGTACTCATGCCTCCAATTATTTGCTCAGCAGGGTCTTGTATCGGAGGACAATCTGACTTTGTTGGAGGGGTTTCTAAGCCCGAAAACGTCCAAGAAAAAGTCGCTAAAGGAAAAAATTCAACAATTTAAGGAAAACCGCCAACAAGAGGTCAGTCCTGGAAAGGGAGAATCAGGTTTGACCGGCAGGGAACGTGACCTAAAGGAAGTTATGGCAATGTTGACAACGGGGAGTTCGTGTGTTGTCAATTTGCATGGAATTAGTGGTGTAGGCAAGACGAAATTGGCCATGGAAACCATTTCGAAGTGGCCAGGGAGGAAATTCAAGGCTGATTTTAGAGACATCACAGAGATGGAAGACGTTCATTTTCACGTTTTAAACGCTTTAGCACCAGACAAAACGATCATAAGCTTCGAAGCAAATCCAGTGGTTGAATTAATGCAACAGTTAAGGCAGGCAGAGCAACACAGTGACATTTTGCTGCTCCTTGATAACGTCGATAAATTTGCAGGAGGAGATGATGAAGCTTCCACCTCCCGTAATGCCAATTTTGTGACGTTTCTGCAAGAACTTCTAGGTCCAAAGGATTATCCGGGGAAATCGAAATTGAAGATTTTGTTGACATCAAGATCAACACTTAGTCACGCAAAGTTGGCCAACGTTGACAATTACGAAGTTATGGCCTTAGAGAAAGCTTCATCAAGTGCTCTATTCCAAAGTCAGAGAATTGGCAGCGTTCGAGAGGATCAGATAGAGAAACTACTGCAGATATGCCAAGGGAATCCCCTTATCATAAAAGGAATGGCAGCAATATTGAGGCAACAAATAGCAGATGACACCAAGATTCTGGAAACGATTGAGCAGCCACTAATAGCCGAGCCACAAGAATCGGGAATACCACCAGCAGAGGAGAGTGGAGAGAGAGACGTATTCGACTCTGAAAAGGAAGGCATTGATAAAGAGCAAGAAAGCTGTTTGAGAAAAATGTTTTTCTTCTTGCCAAGTAAACAGTTAAAAGATTCTGCCATTTCGATGTCACTGTTCTGTCGCTCTTTCTCTGTCGAAGCAGCAGCCGAAGTCCTTGAAGTGGACTCGTCAGAAGCTGTTATACAACTAGAAGGTCTCAGGAATAGTGAAGTGCTAACGGTAGACCCTGACGTGAAAGAACTCACATATGACATCCACCCTTTGGTGCGAACATTTCTGAGAAGCATCGGTAGTAACCAAAAGAAGTTCGTCAAAGTTTACGATAAGGCAAAAGCCAGGTTTTGTAAATATTTCATGTCCAAAATGGTAGACATTTCCAAGCTTTTGGACAAAGACTACATGAATGCCTTCGATAATTTTGATCTTGACAAACCAAACTTTGAACTTACTTTGGATATTTCTTTCAAGTCAGACCATCTTCTTATCCCAAAAGAGCATCGTGGAAGTGTTGTGATCTTTTATCTCTTCGAGGCCATGCTTGACGTAAAAGCAAGGAAGAAAATTTTTAATTGCTGGGCCGAAAAGGTCAAGGAAGATGGAAAGGAAGGTAGAGTTTTATTACTTCCTAGCAAAAAGTCTTAGTTTACGTAGGGAGTTTTTCTGGATACTTCGGTAGTATAACTTAGCCATCGACTCGATGGAAAAACTAACAAAACAAAATTAACTAAATTCGACTGACAATGACAGTTTACTTGACTCTGGTGGTTACTTTAGCTCAGGTTGTCGAAACTTCAGTCACCACTTCCGACAGCAGTCCTTCTCAGGACTTCACTCACCCAGGCGATCAGATCACACAATCAAAGCTATTGAGTGTAATCTGACCCTTCCGGTAAGGAGCTTACCGCCTTATTATTTTGTTCGAATCTGTTCAAACGCCCAAAGATCTTTCGCGATGAAGTTATACAGGGTATTTGCACTAAGATTCGGTATACTTTTTCTCAGTTTTGTTGACCAGGCCCAATAAGGTCGTTTGTCGCAATATACGCATTTTTTTTTTTTAATCTCGTAGAGGGTAACTTCCTGAATTGGTTCAGGGTTTGAAGAGGCAGATGCATCCCTACCCAAACTTTCTCTAAACATTCCTGAAGTTAACTCTCATTGACCTTCTAAGAAGAGATAAAAACGCTCTCTGGTTAAGAATGTGCATAAAACTAAGAGGGAGAGAAAACTTGTTTTCCTTGTCTTTTTAGGTTCCTTGCTTCGAGCAGAACTAAAATGCCACGAAACATTGATGGTTCTTAAACTTGAGGGATGGCAGAGAGCATTGACAGTCGCGAGGAGAGCGAAAGAGTTACTTAGCAAAGTGCAGAAGGAAATTAAGAGCAAAGAATCCTTTAGGTTGACCAAGAGTTCCTACCTGTTCTCTAAGGGTGAAGTTTATTACAGAGCTGGGAATATGGCCAAATCACTGAGGATTTTGCACAAGGCGCTGAAGATAATGGAAAATGTACTTCACAGCCACACAAGCACTTCAAGGTGCTTAAACGCCATTGGAAACTGCCACAACAAGCTAGGAGAACATGACGAGGCCATAAAGTACTACATGAGAGCATACGATATGAGACAACAGCTTTCTGGCTCAATGAAACATTTTGACATGCCTCTCTTCAAAGGACAGATCGGGACGGTTTATGAAGGAAAGAAACAATTTGAAAAGGCAATCGAATTCTACAAAGAGGCCATAGAGCTCGCTAAGGAGCTAAAAATCCCGGGCATGCTGAACACTGCTCTGTTCAATCGAAACATTGCTAACGCGTACTGTTGGTTGCAAAACTTTGAAGACGCTTACCAACCTGCAAAGAACGCTTACGAGATCCGGAAGGTCATTTTGGGAAGGCACCCTGACACTGCTCGAAGTGCTTTCCAAATTGCGGAGATTTGTCGAGACTTGGAGGACTCTGACGAAGCGAAAAAATTTTATGAGGAAGCATGGGAGATTGAGAAGTCTCTGGGCCAAGGAAACCACAGCGAGGTCATGGTCAGCATCGTTGAGGGGTACGAAGCGATTCTTCGCTAAGGAGAGAGGAAAGATCAGTTTCGACAAGAAGCATTCCACTTTTTTCTTCGTCACTGGGACGAAGAAAGAGCCTTCGAAGGGTTTGAATTTTCACTCGCCAACAAGAGAATTATTGATTCATTAAAAAAAAGGCTTGGTGAATTTGGCGACCGTCAAACACAGGAGAGATACCAAAAAGAAGCTCTATGGTTTTATGAAGGCGCTTGGAATTCACCGGACACGAGAAAGTTACCAGACACCAAGAGAGAGGAAATTCTGCAAACTCTCTGTGAGCTCTGTGCACAGCTTTCCGAGAAAAGTAAGGGCGAAAAGTACAGTAACGAAGCCTTTCGATTTTATGAAGAGAAATGGAAAAGAAAGAAGGAAGGAATGTCAGAGCACGACAGAATCGACATTCTCACCAACCTTGTAGAAATGGCTACATCACAGACGAAAGAGAGGAAGAAACAGAAGTATGAGAGTTTGTTAAAGGTATGACAAAGCTCTTTAACCTATTAATGGCTGACATCAACTTGAATGGGGTCTAGTTAAGAGAAAGATGTTTTCCGTCTTGTCACGAGCGTGGGACAAAGAAAAAATTCCTCATGAGGAATCGAACCTCAAACCTTCGGATTCTGCGCCCCGGTGCTCTACCACTGAGGCACAGAGACTCTAATGTGAGCGAGGTCTATTACGAAGTTCTTAAGGGTTTTATTTTAGTATACATAATAGTACAATCGCTAACTTTCATTAGTTTTTCACTCTCTAATTGGTTGAACCGAGCAATCTCGCGAAATCTACCCAGCTAGTCTCCTTGTGGAACAAATGCATCTTAGACTTACCAAAAGTGTTATCCTTACATTGTCCAAGCATGCTACATTATCCTTGGTGGCTCAACACATTTTGCTTTTTATTAGCCCATTTACGTTACTTAGATTCGGATTAATGGCGATTCTCTGAACTTTTTTCCGTTTAAATGCTCACTCAGGGAGCCAAACAGAGCGGAACTTTGATGGGAACCGTGAAAGGATTCCTTTCTCATGGAGCAAAAGGTATTTGATGAGGGAATACTTTGACCATAAGTCGCGCATATATTAAATAACGAAAGACAAAGGCGGTCTCTTGAAGACAATAGTTAAAAACGCCCGCAATTACACTTATAAAAAACGTGGTTAAAAAGGATTTTTTATATAAGCCTAGTTGCAGGCTTTCTTTTTACTAATATGTCCGAGAGAACGCGAGTGTCTTTCGTTATTTATGAGCATGGTTGATGTTTTGTAAGGTTCGTCTTTCCACGGGGCGTAGGCGAACGATGCTTTATTGTAATTGTTTTGAAAAATGCAGGATTTGCTTTTCACTGGTGAATCCTTTTCAAGTAAAAAAACTTTGTTATTTAAGAAGCTGAACAGCTGCTCAATGAGGACGATGACGGTGACAACGAAGTTGACATTCCTTCCGATGATGATGATGATGATCACGATAGTTCCGATGGTAGCGAAGAGATTCCAGAGGCTAGTCAGCAAGTGCAACAACTAGCAATTCAAGAAGAAGATGACGAAGAGTTAAAAAGTGAGCAGGAACAAGATCCAGATAGGATAAAGATACACGAGTAAGTGGAGATGAATGAGTCGCTTGCGTTTGCGCAATGATTTCTGGAATCGCCACGGGGCAAACATTGCAAGTTGTTGTAAGGAAATTTATGGCCGAAGGTTGTTTCGACGTCCAAAAAAGATCCATTCTGGAGAGAGATCGATGCTTTTTCGCTGCATATTTATCATGAATGGATTAAATGACGTCAATGGAACTGTTTGTGTTTTTCAGAATTACCACGAGATCATATGTTATGAAATATACCGATGAACCTCTCTTCTTACCTAAGGCCTATTAAAAGGACACACAAGCAAGTTAAAATACGTTACAGTGTTATTTACAAAACAACACGCGCACACTCTGAAAGAATTCTTACAGTTACGCATTTAACTAGCCCTCCTTTCTGCAAATTTGTTTCCATAATTAATGATTTTACGCTGTTATGGACCACAAAGCACAACTGTTTAGAGCGACAAACTCAACATTGCCTTGCGATCATCAAAATCAACTGGACAAACCCAGCGTGATGTATTGCGTGACGTGTTATGCTCACATGGCCTGTTTCGCGGGTTGCAAAAAGTAATAACTTTAATAACTGACTGAAAAAAAATTAACCAAAAAGGTCTAGAACAGTTATTAGATTTAGTTTTGAGGTTAAGTGTCATTATCTGAGCAAGTTTCTTACTTGCAATTTTAATTCCCTTGTCATTGCTTACTCCACTTGCACAAAAATGCTCTGAAAATGCTGAGTGATTAATTTTCCTTTGTATTTCAGAGGAAAAATCGGAGGTAAGGAAGACACATGGCACATAAGGGAAGCGGGTGCCTCTATCCAACTTTGCAGTGAGGCTATCCAACATCCCTTGCCATT
Source organism: Pocillopora damicornis (assembly GCF_964200805.1). Lineage (NCBI taxonomy): Eukaryota > Metazoa > Cnidaria > Anthozoa > Scleractinia > Pocilloporidae > Pocillopora > Pocillopora damicornis. The sequence goes on along the minus strand of NC_142670.1, from coordinate 27,803,397 downwards.
TACATGTAGATGCTTACTGTGGAACCCCAGAATCCTCTCCCCACCCATTGCTAATGATGAGATATTGGTTAGCAGTGTTATTGAACTATCTCATGATGGCCCACCAGATCTGGAGTACAAGGAAAGTGTTGAAGGAACAAGATTGACAGTAGCTTTGTTGCACAGTGCCCCAAATTTGGAGGGGTATGAGGTGGTTATCAAGCAACTGATTGACCAAGAGAACAATGAATGGAAGGAATTGAAGACAGAGAATACTTGGCATGGATCAGGTACCATTATGTTGTTATGAAATGCAAGTGTGAACAACTTATTGAATTATATTCTCAGGCTCCCTTTTCACTGGTACCAATGTCAGTATCTGAGTAATTGTACACCTCCCCTCTCCTGACCCAAAATTAACCCGAGCTTGTAACCTAAACTTAGCAGTTGACTATTATTGGCTTAGGGGAGGAGTAGGTGTGCACTGATTCAGATACTGATGTTGATCTCTGCAATGCATGACCTCCGAACTACACTCCAACAGAGTTTTTATTTTTTTTATTTTACCTGTAGTTGCATCCAAGCAGTACGCGTAATTATGGCATAGATATTACAAGAAGTCTACAATGCATTTTAATCATTATAATATAAATTTATCTTAATCACCATGTTGTTGCAGAATTAATTCTTTGAAGCAAAAGAATTAAAGACTTGAAGACTTCAAAACACGGCTAAAGGAAGCAATTTCAACCATTATTTTTATTTTCACGCAGAAACTTCAACAGTTCCCCAGTGGCTTTTCCCATTTGCACAAGCTGTTTGTACAAAATCAGCAGTTTCTTCATTTGCTGCAATCTGGCGTCCTAAGTCTTTCACCTTTTCAAGAGGTACTGCAGTAGGTCCGGAATTGACCTGTATTGTGCCTGAATTTCCTGATGTCAGTGTCCAAATTCCTCAGAGTTGTGTTCCTGTCAATCAAGATTTCTGTGTCACAATCAAGGTACATGGAACTTTAAAATTATAACCATGCATGAGTTCTACAAGATTTTCATTTTCCAGTTTTGAAAGTTGTAAGATTGGCGTGAGGGGATTGTCAAAAGCAAGGAGATAAAACAAAGGTGTTGCAATAGTATAACCTGTACCCTCAGTTACTTGCCATACACTCCATGAACTTGGTGGCAATATTGATGGAAAGAGAGATATTAATTAACAACTTTAAGATAAATACAGGACAGTTGTGCATGTGCTTTCATGTTTGTGAAGATACATGTAGTAATGTTCTAATCACTAGTTTTGGTAACTTCAAATTATTTGTGGTACTACTGTCCCAAAATGTAGTCATGAATCCTGGCAATTCCCTTTTTAAAAACTAGGTTTTGGAGAACTCATTCTAAGCAACAAACAGAACATTTGTTTTTGTTTTGCTTAGACATAAATGTCAAATTGAAATCATTCCTGTCAGGTAAATTGGTTTTGCGCTTTGTATTAGTTTGCAATTAATGCAGTTAGTAGATGAAGTTAAGCATGATATCATGATGAATTAGCAAAACCAAGGTCTGAGTTATCCGTGGGAGCCAAAGATAGCACAGACATAGGGTTTGATGAGTTATGATATCATGCAAAAACTAAATTAAATTATTTTTTTATTATACATCTTTTAAACAAACTGCTAAGGAAGACACTTCTCTCTAAATTTACAAAAGTTTAAGAATACTTCACAGACAGTCAGGGCTTGGAAACTAGGCAGAGGTTGAAATCGACATGATACCTGCAATATCTGCTGCAGATATCGGGTTATTATAATGATAACTTCACACTTAATTGTATATTGATTGAGTGCTCCTGACCAATCAGAATTTTTATGGTAAGTCCAATATATACATTTTTTCATAACAATGCTTATATTGCTACATAAAACTTTGAGAGGACATTTACATTGTGTACTATAGTTTTAGGTAGTTTTGAAATTTCATCCTGAAATTCACTTTTCACAATGTAAAGCAAATGAACTTTATGCTGGGAGTAGTTGAATATGTCCAACATAACTTGTTTTGCTTTTAAATCCAGGTACAAGAATTCCCAAGCAGTGAGCTAAAAGGAGAGGGAGGACTTGTTGGTCCAGTTCTTTACATTTCAAGCTCTCAAAATGTTACTCTCATAGCGCCTGTAACAATAAGGATTCCTCTTACCCTCCGTAGAGGAAAGCAAGAGCCAGCAGAGTTATGTCCTGGTGAACTGAGGATATTACACTGTAAGTCTCTAGTTGAACCACATGACTGGAAAGACATTACAGATCAATTGGATGAACCGCCACGTCTTCTAAATGGGAAAGCGCAATTCAAAGTTAGACATTTCTCTGGGTAAGTATTTATTGTCGGCTTTATTTAAAAAAAATACGCAAGACTTAGAGGAAATTTAACAGTATTTTAGTGTACAGTCATACATGCATGTATTTCTTTTAGTTCAATATAGATTCAATAAATAAAATGATTACTCGAGTACGTAGACTCAAGATTAGTGTGCAATGGCTAATAATCATTTCCGTTGGGTTGCTTGAGCTGTATTTGGTTTTACTTTTCTTTTTTGGCAGATTCCGTCCAATCAAGTTGATCAGATCACTTTTACAATCTGCTTCAGGCCTCACAGAGTTTTTAGGGAAACTTTGCAGTAGGTCTAGGCCTCAGCATGCCCGATTTTTTACGTGCTTGTGTGAGACCGGTGTTCGTGATCATTTTGGACTCAAACTTTTTTGCTACCCTCAAAGACTGTATTACGATGTAAAACGGCAAATATCAGAGTGTGTCGTGCCCTACAAAGACGAAGGCAGCTCTTCTAAACCAGTCTATGGAGAGGAGAAAATTGTGGTGTCTCTTTCCGAGGCAATCATACCCCAGGGCACAGACCAGAAAAATGCCTTACAATTTGTGAGGTATTATATAATATAATTTATTTTTGGCCCATCAAGCACATATGATTCATTTGAATACTTCTAAATACGTTCATGCTAGTTTTACATAGAAATGATGTATTCATTCCATTGTAAAATTGTACATTGTTCAATTGTCAGTTAACCATTTTTCACCGTGGCTTTTCTAGGTTTCTTATCAATCAATAGAGCCATAGAGGTATACATGTTGGTTTTGTTTGGACTTAATTGTCTTCAAATGCTCGATTTTAAATATTCAGTAGGCCTCTCGTCAAATTTGCTGTCATTTTCGATTGTAAGAAAATATTTCAAAACGTGCGCTATTCTAGACGAAGACTCGACTGGTGTACGTTGGGTTTACCTCATTTAAATTCATTTATTTTTTAATAGCTTCCACGAAAACGAAGTTTATTACACAGCTGGTGAAGTTTGCCTAAGAAGTGAGAGTGTTCCAGTAGTGAAGTTTTGCGACCAAAATCAGGAACTTTTGTGCAACATTATCATGGTGTTAGCGTCTCAAGTAAGTGACATCTTGCGGTTTGTGGTTTTGCTAATTAAATGCACTTTTAGCCCAGAGCTAATATAGTATTGATGCCAACCTTATTATAGTAGATGACAATGAATTAAAAGGATTAGCAATGCTTTAACCACAGGCAGCCCAAGCTCCAGTTGTGAGATGATCATCTTGCGAAATAAGAGTCATGGCGAAAATTTTAGTTTGTATGGGAATAATTACGACCGCTCTTTGGAAGTAAAAATACAGTCAAATTCTCAACAAAAATATTTCACCTTACTTCCAAAGTGCATTGCCTGTTGTCAGACCACTTACTAAGATGAAAAGAAGCCATTTTAGCAAGTTCTTTATTTCTAGGTTTCCTTCTCCTAGAAGTTGTAAACCTTTTTCCGAGTAAGATAATGAGGTCATTTAAGGCGGCACGAAACTTATTAAGGACGAATCACTAGAAAAAAAACACTGAAGAATGTCGAATAGGTAAAGAAATATTCTGCCCACAGGAAACAGTAAATGAACATGCAGGGCCTTGCAAATTTTTGATTTTGTGTATTACTTTTATTTTTTAGTTGCTTTAAAGTCGCTTTCTATGCCTCGGCCTTTTTTCTTAATTATTTTTCCTTTTTCTTATTAATTAGTAATTTTTTGTATTTCCTCATTTCTATTCACCTCATACTCACCCGTAATATTGTAAGTTTTCCCTCCTCCATTTAGGTTTCTATTCCTGTCACCTCTGACTTTGAAGAAGGAAGTGGTAAGATATTGTTTTTGTTGTAGGTTTCGTTGTTGTTCGAATAAATACAATTTACTAGACCAGTCATCTTGTTCTAAAATATGTAAATTCAGAAACATAGGCTCTATGGGTTTTGAAAATGTAGCATTTAGTGACAAAGCACGTGTTCTCAACGGAAAGTCATAATAACCTGCCTTACTTCATGTGTCAATAAATCGAGCCGTGCCCCCCTTACGCTCAACAGTGATGGCTTATTGTCTCTGTTTTATATCAGTAAACTCAATGCAGACCACGGTGCGTGCGTCCCTCCTTGCAGGGAATTTGATGCTGAAAACGAATAAAGCACCAAATAGCTCGGGAAAGATATAGATAAGTGTAATTCTCCAAAAAATTATTCTGTCGGCTATATCGTTAAAATGATGGCCTTATTACTTTTCGAATGAAACCTTGAATCAAATATGTTTCCATACAACGACCCCCTTCGTCAAATTTGTCAATGCTCATTGTTACTTATGGGAGAAATCGTCAAAACTTACTACTTTAATTTGTGAACGCTGAGTCTTACCCGGATGATCACAGTCGAGGATCACCACATCAAAGTTTCCGAACCATATGTGCCACAAGATTTGCATTAGTTCCCAACCCAGCCATCTCATTAACCCCATTATCATGCAGGTATTTCCTCCCAAAGTGTGAAACATTCAGTTGTAAAGCGTCCAAATTCAGAATCATCGTCATGCAGCCCTGTTGCAGCTCCTAGGAAGAGGATACGCCAATCTGCAGGTGGTACCGAGATTGAAAATGCGCGATGGATTTTCCTTTTTAATTGTATTTTTTTCAAGTCTGCATGTTGTTACGCGTTTATTTATGGTAAAATTTGTTTATGCAGAAAGACTGGCATTATATTTATTAGAAATCCTCTTTACCCACTTATATAGGAGAATAAAAATTAATGAATTAAAACTGAGTGGGCTCAATCCAACACCCGTGTGTCTTGAACAACTATAACCTACTCTAGCATTAACGACTGGAGAATATAGCTAGGAGACGTCAATGACCTCCATTTTCAAGATGCTTGTTGGACCATACGCAAAATAAGAGGTCAGAAATAGATAATGAGTCTGGAAAACTTTCTAAGCGTTTTTTTTTTCGGTTTATGTATGGGTTGGGAAAATGGTTCCCTGCCGCTGCAAATGTCCCCTCGCTCAAGCTTGACAATCTCTAGGGCAGACGATTCGGTATTGAATAATGCCAAAAAATGAGAAGTCGCCTTTCGCCACAACTGTTCGCTATTCGCTCAAAGACATACTTGTCAGAGCGAAGCTTTAATTAAAGGCTTTTGCGTCGCAAACGTAAAACCACACAAGGGAGTCTGTGTAGGCCTGTCTATGACCTTTTCAATCTATTCGCCAAAGCCTTGAAGCATCCCTTTTCTAATTTCTTATTCTCCCTCTGTTGTTATCCTAAGGGATATATATAGTTAAAGATGGGGAACCGTCAAATGAGGAGTTGGAATATCTGTCTCTGGAACTTGAAGGAAAATGGGACAAATTAGGAAGGCGCCTGGGATTCAGCCCAGCCGTAATAAGAAACTATGATGGAGACAACCCAAAGTTGGCAGATAAAGCTTTTAACATGTTAATAGATTGGAAACAAGGACAAGGCAGCAAAGCCACTTACACAGTTTTGCACGATGCCTTGTGTCACAACTTGGTGAATCGTAAAAGTCTAGCAGAACAGTTTTGTTGCGATAAGATTGAAGGCAATGCCTCTCGTTAGTCTTATCATACAAAGACTGATCGTTTCTGTATTACGTCAAATATATTTGCGAGTACTCCAAAGAGCGTCTGTGTCGAGCATTCATGTGTAGTAGGTCGTTCGTTTTCCTTTCGATTCAAGATAGGGAAAAAATATCTCTAAAGAAAAGATGTTTACTCCTAGTTTTGCACTCAAGAACCGCTAGCTAACGAATACTAAGGTCGGAATTCACTCAGACATCCAGAGCGACAGAGCTGAATAACGTCTGCTCACGCGCCATGCTTTGGCGCGGAAAACGAATTTTGAGTCGTTTGCACGTTCGATTTTCTATGCTATAGATTCTAAGTGTTTTTTCCTTGCTGCTTTTTTTTTTACGGAATAACTTCCAGAATAACTTCCAAAAACTTTGTACACCCCCTAGATATTTTCAAAATTTAATTTTTTTCTTAAAAACACTGGAAATAGGAGAATGCCTTCAACGACAACAAAATGCCTTGGTTTTAAATGCAAGCCCTATTTTTCGCCGCAAATTTCGCTGAAATTTAACCTCGAGCGCTTGAGCCCGTGTTATTGGCCGTATAACTGTGATGTCGCATTTCGTTATTTACCTCTGTCGTCCAGAGCATGTGAAGCACATTACTACCCTCAAGCATCTTATTTCATACTTCACAGCTTGAAATTAGAATGTATTTTCTCCTTACTATTCTCTGTACATTTCCTAAGGAACAGACAAAGAGAAATGGTTTAACAGTTAAGAGCTTCTTAAGTTAGTGATCAGTTACTATATTCTCGTGTTCTTAATTTTTGATTTAGGTTGACACTGTAAGGAAAAATTAGATGCTAGACATTATTTGAGTTGAATTAATCGTTTGTGGTTAGCTTGAATTAACAGCGTAATTTTGTACAGAGTGAGATTCCCCTTGTCTCAGTGTGGTGGATAAGTATAAAACGTGTAACGGCCTTAGATTATAAAATTTGTAGATGCTGAGCTACGTTTTTGTTCTTAAAAAGTGTGAAAGTTCAGCAAAAATCAAATACAAAATGTCTCTTTCTCAGGCTTAACTCCCATGATTCTTTGTGGTTTATAGAGGTTTCGCCCCATTGAAAGTTCAACAACAAGTTAACCCCTGCTTCGACGAGTGGTCCCTGTCAAATATAATATAGATTTATATAGCCAACCCTAAAAGCGGAGTTCCAGTCAGTTTATTTTCCAGCCCTTCAACTTCTAAAAATTCCTATGCACTGGCTCTCGAAGAGTTAACGAGATGTGGAACGGAAGGAAGATATTCTCATAACTTGCAAAGTGATCAACATATCAATATGCGTGCTAGTCAGCGGTATTTTCAAGCAGCTGAAGACTTTCGTTGACGTTCCTTATTGTTTTAACGGATTGTCAAGAATATAGAATGTTTTCTTCCCTAAATGTCTGTATCGGTAGAAATGATATTTTATTGCCCGTGTTTGTTAATTTTGGTTTAGACAGAATGAAACGACGTTAAACGACTTCGAGTTAAGATCTAGATATCACCGGTCCATTAAAGGGTTTACACGCGGGATCAGTAGTCACTGAAACAATGTGCCAGAATCGTTTTTAGCATCTCTTATACCTTCTCCTGATGTCGCCATTTATGACTGTTTACTTCAAAGGTTTTTCTCTAAACTGTCAAACTCCTCTGATAAGCGTAGAAAACTAGAAAGAAAAGTCACATTTCAACTCGAGTCGATGTTTCAATTCTCTTCTTTCAACTGCTCTGGCTGGAAAGACCGATGCTGTAATTGCATATCAATGTACATGTCTTTAAACCAACTATCCTCTATCCTGGCAGCCCCAGCCACTGAAATTCTAAATTTGTCTACCATCTGGTTCTTACGCTGCGAAAGTTAGATTTCAATGAAGACAGGCTAGAGCTAGAATATCTTTGTGCATAACAGAAACTAATCCAAAGATCAATCAAGTTTTATATTTAGTTTTAAAGTTGAGTCGATGTTGTTATTGACCCATGAAAGAGATTCTGATATGGTAGCCTCTATGAAATTCTGTCCTGGAAACTGGAGTTGTAGCAACATCACGGTTACCATGAAAAACAACAATACATTTTATTGATCTGAAAAAGTATTCATTTGACCATCAACTAAGACTTTCACTGGTTCACTCTGACAAAATTTTAACATAAGAGGTTTTAAAAGGCTTGAGTATTTGTTAAAATTGGCCAACTTGATGCAACAACTCAGGATATACATTGAATGCACACTTTTTTAAACTTTTTTCCATTAGTGCAGTTACCTGCTGGCAAAACATTATGATATATTTCAACCCAACCATTTTCTTATGAACACCATTATCATATAATTATGCAGGTACCCTGGCTAAATAGAAAAATGTGTAGTATATACAAAATGTTTTAAATGCCACATTTAAACTAAGCGAACGGCATTGAGAAGGGTGTATAAGGGAACAGGGTCGCTTATTTCTGTCATTCATTTGCTTCTCACAACTGTTGCGGACTAGTTCACGAGGCTGGGCTGTCAGGACGAGAAAGCCATTAGATCATAAGGGAAATGTTAATTAGGAAAGTGATTATTTTGGAGCCTGGAAAATATCATTGTGTAAAGCCATACAGGTACTAGCAAACTCATTCTTATAAACTAGTACGAGGAAGGATACAATATTTTGCTTCATAGATTTGATTCACAGGCTATGCACAAAAATTTAATTGGGATATTAGAACTAAAATCCCTAAGGAATGATAAAACGTAGCCGGGTTAACACTGAAGTCGCCTCTAGCGTTCAAGTCGTTGTTTTCAAATGTCGGTTTTTTTTGCGAATACAACGTGTATGGTATTAAGACAATGGCTCCGAGAAGCCGGATTAAGTACAAAGATAATAGATCGAAAATGATTGAGATCGTTGCAAAGATGATTGCAGCAAGGATGCGTTATTTCCAGAAATAGAAGAAAAGGTCGGAGTTTGCCCCAGATGGCCAATACTGAGACAGGCTTAAACATGGATAGAAATCGAGGTCAGTCAGCGGCTTATGTCGCGGACGCAACACGAGCTGCGTTTCACCTTACTGCGTCTGCGCATCCTACTAAAATTAAACATCAAAAGATGTCGGAAATTACCTTTTACAAAGCCATTGCCATAGGTGTGATTTCTATCATTTTTCTGTGTCTTGATAAAATCATGCCACAATTTCAGCAAAGGGTAGGGTACGTCCACAGCTAAGATGATATTCCTTGTCACTTTCAATCCCCAACTTCCATTTTAAAAATGAATCAAATGGAGGTGTATTAGACATTTTGCAGCGCTGATAACTTCTTTATTATTTTCTTTCCGAGATATTGCTCGAGAAGCTGTTAAAATCTTGTCCAAGTAAGAAGCTTACTTTTTTGTTTTTCAAGTCAAATTATTTTCGCGCCAATGCTGCAATCTATGCCAATCTTTGAGCCTTCAGTAGCTGCCCTGTAGCGGTATTGTCCATAACAGGCTAGGTTACTATGTTTTTACAAAATGGCGATCGAAGAGTACTTTGAAATGTTTTCAGATCTTATAATTTTAGTTTTTGAGTCAACGTCTCTACTGGGAACAAGACCCATAAGAAAAAAATTTTTTTGGACTTTTGGAAGTCGCTTGGCAGCGTGGATTCACACTTTTATGACTTCAAATAGCCTTCAATTAGAAGGTCGGCTTTCGAAGAAATCGAACAGACCTGGGCAATTGTGGCCGCAGGAGAAGCTTTAGCTGACCAACATAAGCCATTTTAAGACACTTAGGGCACCAAAAAGGTTTAAAGTTTCTTCGACTGGGGCAGATCGTAGCGAAATCGTAAGAGTTTGAGAACGGAGGTGAGTGATCTGGACACTCTTCTAATACATTTCAGACGAGGGCATTTTTAGTACACGCTTCCAGAAAATTACTGAGTCTGATTTTCAAAATTTTCCCACAAAAAGCCTTATGCAGCCGCCATATTTAAACTCCGTAATTTGTCTTTTATGCGCATGCTTAGCCGCCAGGATGTCTTCGATTTCTAGCCATGACAACAGATATCAACGTCGCGATATTGTGACGAGTCGTTCATAAATTTAACAACCGGGCAAACGAAGTCAGGTTGAAAAGTTTTTTGCCACACAAGCAATTCACGCCAAGTTTACTACAATCGTGGCAATTATTCGATGGACCATGCCTTTAGAAAAGGTTTTCCATCTGCCAAAACCTTGTTTCAATTTTTTTTTCCGGTTTTGCTTCAGTACAGGCAGAATCCTGCTGTGAAGAGACTAAATTTGGCAACCAATTGACAGCTGAAAAAACTTTAAAAAATAAACCATTCATAATTTTTTTCGTCCTTAAGTTTCCTACATTTTGGTTTTGGCAGAATTTTGTAAGCGTGTTTAAGAAGGCTCTAAGGTCTGTTTGTTTGATACGCAGCTAGCACGTATCACAAAGACAAGTGATTCCCAACTTCCGGTTGTAGCTCAATTCATTTCCGCTTTGTTCCAGGATGCATTGTGCGCGGTTAAAGATGGCAGACAAAGGAAAATGGAAATTTACCTGAAGCAATTAGCTCATAGGGAAAAGATAACAGGAGAATCTCAGGCTTAGCGAAGCCTCTTGCTGATTGCAAAATAGAGGTAAGATTTTAGTCGACTCATCGTGTTCACTACGCACAAGTATATGTACGTTTTGACAAAGTCAGCTTCAAGATTGTCCAAGACTGGGTTATTCAAATGCCGGTACACGTTGCTGCTAGGGGTTGTAGCTAGGGATTGTTCCAGTTTATGCTTACATTTCTTTTTCTGAGCATTGCTCGTATTAATCTTAATCGTGACAAATTACTCAACAGGAAAGTTATTTTGAACCTAGAATGAAAAAATGACATCTAAGGCACGTGAGGTTTGGTTTGTTTCTTTATAACCCTTTAACCCCCAAGATCTGATTGTTAAATCTCCCCTCTAGCTGCTACACATTATCTTGTAAATTAGTTGTAAGAATTTGTTGTTAAATCAGCATAACAACTTTTCCCTGATAAGCTCTAGGATTCTTGTTACCTGTTTGCTGGATAATGTGAGGATATTATCAGGAGAAGTTTCATGTTAATCACTTCTGGGAGTTAAATGGCTAATTAAGCTTACATAGTGCTAAGGATTTACTTATGTTTTTCTCCATGGAAAAATAGCAGTTACATGAAGTTGCTGCTTAAAATGAATTCTTCAGGACAAATTTATCTTCAGGTTTTTTTTATTTATTGTTTTTCTTGTTTTGCTTTATTTTGTTTCAAATTTTACCCTTCAGCATAATGCAACTTGTGGTTAAATTAATTAAGTGTAGAATGGATTCTTTGGCTCACCACTGAAATGAAACAAAAAAAGTTTAGTCAAAGTCATATTTTATTTTTGATGACAACTTATTAAATGGTCGCAGTGTGATATTGGAGTGAAAAGAGTAACACTAAAGAGTAGTCACATGTCAGCTGTTAAAGCACTATGGTGGTGTGATCTCTGGGAAGATTTGTTTTCCACTGCACTTTAGGATTACAGAGAGTAACTTAACTGTTTAATACGTGTCTTCTTCTGAAAATTTGCCCCCTTATGTGACTTAATTAAAAGAAAGAAGGAAACTTTTAAGAAATGAATGAAATGCATTGTTGCTGCCAAAAATCACATTGACATAATTTATTTTAAATTCATATAGTTTTTTCTTTCCAGTGCATTTTTATAAAACTATTTTGTTTTCAAGTCTGTTACTTTCATATATTTTTTTTTAATTAAAAAAATTTAGCCATTCATAAGATTAATTTTTTCTTTCCTAAGTTTCTTATATTTTAGGCTTTGCAGAATTTTGTAAGAGTTTTTTTAACCCTTAAACTCCCAGAGGTGATTAATATGCAACTTCTCCATATAATAAATATACATTTTCCAGCAAACAGGTAATGAGAATACTCAGACTTATCATGTCAAAGTTGTCATCTTGATCTAACAATGAATCCTTGTCCCTTACCAGGAAAAATGTAACAGCAAGAGAGGAGAACTAACAATCAGATCTTGGAAGTAAAAGAGTGAAGAAAGCTATATGGTCAGTTTGTTTGTTTATCTGTTACTTTTTTTTGCTCAAGTTACTTATTTTGTATAAGTTCTTTACTGTAAATTTTATTAATTCTGATTTATTTATCATTTTTCTCATTCACTTTAAATCATTCCCTATTGTCTTTAACCAGCTGTTTCTCCCTGGATCTGGTACAACATTTGTTAGTGTCTTCTGCTCTCCTTTATTTTGTTTTTTATATCTAAATTAAGTTATTATTTGTAATTTATTTTAGCAACTGCTTCAATTGTTCACCTTCCTTTGATTCTTCAGTTTTTTTTTTTATTTTGTGTGGAAGTATATTACAGAGAATGTTTTTGTTTGGACTGTTAAAAGTATTTTTGGCCTTAAATAAGAGCAGTCCTCTGGGACTGTGATCCCCACAAACCACCAGATTTGCATCTTTTTTTCTCTTTTATTTATCTTTTTTGAACTAATGATGCTGTTGTTTTGTTCAGCTTATCAACATTTGCGGAGCAAGTCTCCAACATCTTGCAGTTCCTTTCTATAATTTTCCCCTTCACCTGCATACCTGCTTCTTGATATATACTGATGATAAGATATTACCCTATAAATCTGTCTTGAAGAGATGTCTAATTTTGGTTGCCTGAAATTCTGATTTTTTTGGCTCAGTATATAATGGATATTATTATCCTTCAAATGTTTTTCAACACACAAGAAAAATGTTAATGAACAGACTACTGTTTATGGTATGTCAGTGTTCTCTGAAATGATTTTGTGAACAAAAGAAACATTTTCCTCCTATAGCAATGCTCTTCATCTTGAATCAAATCTGTAAACACAGAGTTTTCCATTTTAGATGTAAGGTTTGAAAATTGGGGAATATTACTTGAGGTATATTCTTGCATATCCCCCAGTTTTAGCTAGGGGATATTCTGTCATGTGACGGGCTTAGACCAATTGCCTACAGGCAAATAATTGTATTTGTTGGATTATAATGGCATTTATTGATCATGAATAATTTTTTGTAAAAGTAAGGTAGCTGATGTATTGTAAGTGTAAGTGTGGTTTTGTAATTAAGATTTTAAAATATGAAAAAAAAAGGAAAAAAAAAAACAGAGAGAAAGAAAGAAAACAACTTTGGCTACTACTAAATACACAAAACCAAACTGATGTTTTTGTCTCTGATTTGATGATTACAGTGCTAGTATTTTAGCCAATCACAGACCAGGGTCATGGAAAAGCTTGAAAATATTAGATTGTTTTTAGGCTCAATCAATGTTGTAAATAGCACTGTGTATGACAAGTAAAAAGATCATTATTATTAAGTGTTCAAATCTGTCCCAAATTGTCTCCTCTTAGCCAACTACCTGAAATCTTAATCCTTTTACTTCTGAGATCTGAGAGTTGACTCACTCAACTGAAAATCTGACATGGTTTGTTTTCGTTATTTCTTGAAATTGTTTTAATGCTCAAACAAAAATGTGTCAAGTTGTTTTAGATATTTTTATGTCCTTAATGGTTTTTATTTAAATTTTTTCTGGCCCTTCTTTATGGATGCTGTCAGTGTCTCAGAAAGACAGCATTACCAAACATGCCTGCGATGAGGAGTTTCAAGCTCTTGAAGCCTGTATAAGACAAGCAGTAAGTTTTCTGGTAGACTGACAAGGCTCTCTTTTCTTTCTGTGTTTAATTAGCTTTGATACCATGTTAGATTTCAAACCACAAATTATTGTCACAACAAGATGGTCAAGGGGGGGCACAAAAGTGTCCTGTCAGGGTTGGTGGAGACTTCATGTTGCTTGACAGTAGCATATCTTGTACTTGGAGACAGATGTTTAGAATAATTCTTGCTATCAAGAGACAAAGCACAATTTCATTACAGGAATTGATTGACTTCTGTTCTGATTATCACCTAGCAACAACCTATTACATCTAATTTACTAGCATAAATCCACAAGAAATCAAGCATTCTTTTCCATGTGATAAAAGTAGCTCTTGCACATCTGTTGTACTGAGTGAATACTACAAAAGTGAGCCAAGTGATTAAATACTTAGACAAAAAACTCTACTGATTGTTTCTTAAGTGTAGTTTAGTAAAGCCAAGTGAACAGGGTTAAGTTCTCACTAGAGAGTGGGGTGATAGAAAAAGGGAGCCTTGGTTTTTCAATGCAATGCATTCTTTGCCATACCTGTCCAGAGTTTGTTTCAGTTCAAACTTTGTTAATGAACTTAAACATATTAGGTACTTATGACTGGCTTCAAGGGAAACAGTAAGTTTTCTTTTCCCAAAACTTTCAAATGTTCCTTGAGCTGAAGCTAAAGGGGAAAATTAAGGTCAAATAAAAAATGGTTTTTGAGTTGGGAGGTATAACATCATGATATTAAACAACTGCAAAAGAATTTTGAGTACTTACATACTTAAACATGTACTCTCAAGCTAACTCCTATACTCTCAAATTTGTCAGCTTTAATCAGAATTAATCAGGTTCATACTTTTATCATGTAGTGGGTACTGTCCTACAGTGAGAGAGGGATGGGGTTTAACTTTTCATTGTCAAATTGTTGTTGTCCTTTTTTATTATTTTCTCCTCAATTTTAATTAACAGTCATTTGCAAAAATTAAGGACTCAAGATAAATAAGAGACTACAGCAAGTCACTTAGACTGAGACTGTTGTGCTTTCTTTACTTAAATTCAAATATTACCTTTAAAGTAATCTAATGATAATCATTATATACTGAAACAAAATGTTTCATTCCTGATTGATCTATTGTGAATTATTTTGAAAAGTAACTTGTTAAGTTAGTTATTAAGTTACAGGTTTTCCATACCACACACTGGCTTGAAATTAAAGCTTTTTAAGATAACTAAACAATGCTATACTTTTTCATAATTAAAAAAAGAACATTTAAACTTGATGTGTTCATAAAATTTGATGTGATTATTCTAATGAATGATCAAATCAAACAATATAATTATCTTAAGGCATTTTCCAACTGGTTAAAAATGTTTTGAGAAATGTGCACCAGGAATGTACAAATAGCAGTATTTGTGTGAGGTTTTGTTTAGAACATATCATACATAAAAATGCACAAACAGCTCTTGTATGTCATAATTTATGGTTACTCATTATTTGTTAGGAAAGGTTTCCAAAAAGCACTCCCGTGGCTTGTGCAGTTACCAAAGCTTTCTAAACATCACTCATGTCTTTGAGTTAAGAGATGTACTTGAGCTCATGGGATTCTCCTTATAAATACATGTGAGATTAAATTAGATTCATAGAATTGAGCAATAGAAAAAAAAGAAATGAAATTCATCATATTTGGAAGATGATGCTTATGTTATTGTTCTGCCGTTATACACTTTTTCCATCTGCACCCTGTGCTCAAATGTGCCAATCCCTGTAAGAGCACACTATCAGCCAAGGAAATCGTAGAAGTACAATGATATAATAGAATCCTTAATTTATACACATGCATTTGGTATTGTCTGTTTTAATTCTTTACACTCTAACTTCGATATATATGCATATTCTCCATTCTTTTCTCTATGTATTTCCTAATGTTCTGACAAGGAGAATTTGTTCAATAATCAAGAGCTTTTTTTCATTATAGTAATCATGTCCTCTATTCATTCTCATGATAATAATGATAATTTAGGGATAATATTGCAAGGAGAAATTAGTTTCTTGTCACTATTTGGGGTTAAAGGTTCAGAGAAAGTTTATGTTTAAACAGTAGAAAACCTGGTGTGCCTGGCTTTTTTTTTTTCTATGGGACAAGTTGTAAATAAAATTGGGATTCTTATCTATGAAAAATTAATTATGTGTTTAATTTTTTACCTCTCTTAGGTTTCCCTCTGGTTTGATGATGTATTTTTGTTGCAAGCAAAGAAAAACTTAGTGTAGAAACTTGCAAAGAGAGAACAACCACACCTGTTGCAGCAAAGTTCAGCGACAGAAGACGCCACAGGGGACCCACTCACTTTTTGTCTGGGATGAAAAATGTTGTAAGGAGACTTTTGGGCTCGTGGAAACTTAAAAACAATGTAATGCTTATTTTGAATGCTATGATTTTGCTAGTTTTTTAATTTTTTTTGTTTTTTTAGGTACTTGGAAAAGCCAACATCAGTTTGGAATCAACAAAGTAAAAGAAAATTATTGCTAATATGAAATAAATGAGAATTACTCTGCATATTGAGTGTAGAGCTTATTCTAAAATGGGAACCAGTTTATGATTTCCTTTTTGATCACCCTTGATATGGAAATGTTGCGTCCTGTGTACATTTCATTTAAAAACTGAGATTATGTTTTAAAACTGAAATAGAAGCTAAAATTCTGGGCAGTTGAACCCATGAAGTACAGATAGATCAGTCATCGAAAAGAATACTGGGCATATGATCATAAGAAGTAAAGTAAGTAAACTTAGTTTGATGGCTTGTTATTGAACCTGTGCATTCTCATGATGTTGCTTGTTAATTGTCATCTGAAATCCGCAAGTTTTGATATTTCTGCATCAGTGCCCCCATCCTCTGTCCCTGAGAAGTCAAAGTGGCAGTTGCACTGTGTGATGCTGATAAGGATTTGTTATGTCCTATTGTGGCTCTCTCTTTTCCGAGCTTTTGGAAAGAGTGTCTAATAAACTAAAAATATCCATGGCTCATTTCACCTCAGTTGGATTTTGTAACAGAAAGATGTACAATACCCCACTTACAGCCTAACACACCACAGGAAGTCCAAGCTTTTACATTAACACTTTGTGAGTATATGAATACAGCAAAGATATAAGCATTGTAAACTGCTACTTAAAAGCCCCCAACTCCCATTTATAAGCCTCCCCCCCCCAGATTAAATGCCATCTACCTTCCAACAAAGAAAAAATATTAATAAAATACTAAAGAAAAATAATTAAAACTAGGACAGCAAAGATGAACTTTAAGGGGGAAGTCTGAACTTCAGCTCTGTTATCTTGCAGCTTTGTTCGTGTTGTTAGTTTTTTCGTTTGACGTTTTGAAGCTTAATTAAAAACCAATAAATGCAAAACGTATTTTGATCAGCGCCCAGCTGCTTTCGCTTTTTCTGTTGTTTTCATAAGCCCTCTCGGACTTAGGGCCCTCCGTTTATAGACCCCCCCGGATACAGGCCTCTCCGTTTATAAGCTCTTCCTAAACCTCGTACAAAGTTGTATAGTCGCTGAGCTTATAATCGGTAGGTTTCGATATATTTGTATTGTGGAATTTAAAGTATTGGAATAGTCGCATTCTCAACTTGAAAGTTTGATTTCGTTTTGATTGAAAACAAAGATAGCACAGCTTTTTTTCGAATTTTCAAGGCTGGTTTGCGGCTGATTAGCTCGCTGTTGAGAGAGGCAAAAGAGGGAACTGAAAGCTACCTACGCGGCCGGAAATCAGCTTCAAAGAACTTACAAAATTCAAACGAACAAACAATATAGAGGCAAGTAAAGTTATTTGTTGAAAAGTATTTCAAATTTCTGGGCTAAGTAAGCAACAGTTTATTCTCAGACAAATCGTCATATTTCGCTCGTCGGCCAAAATTATTATCATATTTGCATGGTTTAAAGGTTAACTTTGCGAGCGTGGGCTACCTGTGGGTGCAGTCACGCATTCAGCGTAGAACTTAAAAACAAGAAAAGGGTGGAATTACCAAAAATGCGCCATTTATTTTTGATGGGTGGGAAGGGGGCAGGGCTGATGAAAATGAGCGAAAAAGCTGCCGTAGGATCAGGAACTTTAACTTCTTCGCTCGTCTCCAATCCACTGACTCAGAGTCTCGAGCAGGTTTGTTATTTTTAGAAAATTTGTCGGTTGAACTTATCTTCGGAGATTCATGAAAATGACAACGATGTAACCAAGATAAACACAAGGAAATACATTTCCCCACTGAATAAAAATAGGGGTCAGAGGCCTAGAATGTAACCGTAAAGTGAGGCAAAGACCTCATCAAGTAATCGCGTGACAGTAAGAAAATTTGATTTCCATTGTCATGGTCAAGTGAAGATTTTTATTGTGCGAATGTAACGATTACATATTCAAATTCTAGGAAACAAACGAAGCGATGAATCGAACGTCATTCGTCTCCCGCCTCTCGTCTCGTCGAATTTCTCGTTTGTAAAAGTACTGTACAGTTATCTACAAATCAGTTAGTTTTACACCTCAGCCGAAGGAAAGGAACTGTAGCTGTGGATGAATTTTCCCAAGCGATTTGAGTAACAGATTGGTTGAATCCTTACCTCTGTGTTCCAGGTAAGACTTAAAGTAAGAGCAGCGGTTTGGAAGATATTTTGATGACAGTCGTTGTTTGTAGTACCCTCAATGGCAGAGATGTCCCAAACAACCTGCTTCAGATCATTGTGGAACAGTCGTATGTGATTCTGATAAATAGCGAAAGCGAAGCAAGATCAAGGTTAATAGAATCTGAATAAAACGTAAGGGTTCAAGATGTTGGATAAACATTCGAGCACACGGTCGGTAGCTTTCGGTTTCTCGGAAATGTTGATGAGAAAATTCAGAACGCTTAAACTATTGTCAAAAAATTTGGAAAGAGACGCACTCGGGAAAAATTCGGCTCGGGGGCTCAGGAGCTCGGTATGCTTGCATGTGAACCATTTTCAGAGCAAACTAAGAGTGTCGTGAACTCGAGGAAGCAAGCTGTGAAATGTTGATCAAGAGGTTGTAGTATTTCCGAAGGTTGCTTGTCTTCATAAATCTACCGCTTTAATCTGTCTCTTATTGGCTGTTAATCATGTCTAACGCAGCTAAGTGTGTTTCACATTGTGCAGACGTTCGTAATTTGATTTTAACGTTTATACAGTCACATTGACTCTTAATGAAGAGTTTACGCATTAACTCGGTGTTAAAAATATTTCACCATGTTTACTGTTATAGCAATGGGTAAATGAAATCTAAGGATGCTGAGTAAAACTTTCAAATCACCGCAATCGAGAGGGCATTCCTCTTTCTGTCTCTTGAATATTGATTGTGTGAAATCCAAGTCATGAGTTTCATTTTCACTTTCACTTAACGAAGAGAAATTCCCTTTGCTCCCGGTCGCTTTCAGCAAGGAATTATTTTCCCTTTTTATACCAAACGTCTATTCAAATTGAGTCGCAGCTAAATTCTTTAATTTGAACTTAAGATTGTCATGCAAGACATAAATTACCACGGAAAGAAGCTCATTAGAGATTAAGGTGTGTAAAGAAACCTCCGATTTTTTCTTTTGTATTGTGGCTTGTTTAACTTGAACTTCAACCGATAAGTTTGGAAAATGAACTGATCGCTGAAGCGCTCGGGGAAGACAAATAATATTTTCTTTTGTTTTCTTTTTATAGCTATGGAGGTTCCTCAAGGCAAGACAGATCAAGATCGTGAACAAGATAGCTCTCCAGGTTTGAAAACACTGAATATGAACATTAACATTTACTATTCTACAATGGGATCTTTCATGATTAGAGTAGAGCTACCACATATTTGAAAGTTCACTGTAAATATTGATCATGACCTTAAATTTTGTTTGAAAGTAAAATTAGTATAACGACATGAGGATGGAGAGACCTGAAAATTAATCGTGCTGAAAATATTACGTGGCTTTCAGAGCTGTTAATTAGAGCCTAACCGGAAAAAAAAACCGCGGGCTAGTCTGCTATCTTTTGGTGGATATTTTCACCTCATTTTGCTTAAAGAAATGTATCACTAGCCAGGAACAAGGTTATACCCCATTCAAAACAAAGCTTAAGTGTGTCCACGAGAGCACCAGACAGTCGTGCTACATACCATTTCACCTCATTTTGCTGAAAGAGATGTATCACTAGCCAGGAACAAGGTTATAACCCATTCAAAACAAAGCTTAAGTGTGTCCACGAGAGCACCAGGCAGTCGTGCTACATACTGTCTCATCGATTTCAGTGAAATTTGGCCAGTTTAAAGGATCTACCCCAAAACTCAAAAAGACAAATTGGTTTCTGTTTTGGTTTTTCCGGGGAGAGATAGACAACCCCCCCCCCTCGGTTTTTCTTGGTTTTTACCAGGGAAATCGCTTCAAAATAGGCAAAATGTATGAAGCTTTCACTGCCATGGTATTTAACCAATTACTCTGAGGGTTTGCACACATATTATTACATCCTTATTACCGCCATCGAACATTTCCATGCAGAACTCCGCCAAACTAACTGTTGCGTGACCCGTAGACTTTCCGTAGGAATTACTCAAGCGCGTTGTTCATGCTGTCTGCTAGATATAAACTTCAGAATAATCTGCAGATCTCTATGATTATTTTCTTCCTTCTCTCGTAAAATACTGTATTTGTTTAAAGCATTTAAAGCATATAAATCCACATCTCTCTCGATCGAGTGTTACCGGCGTTTGATTGCGTGACTAGTAAAATTTATTAATCATTAACTAAAATAAAATAATAATTAGAAAAATATCTCAGTGAATTTAAGGGGTGTATTAAAGGAAAAAGAACTGTAGCCCTCATTCATTAAAAACCCCGAATAAAAGTGAAATAAATGTGATTTTATTGAAAGTTTTTTATGAAAGCTCATAGCAAAATCTAAATTTCTGTTAAGTTCGAATGTGATTTTTTCCTTGTAATCTGTAATAAGTCTAGTAATAAGTCTAGTCGTCAACGCTTCATTCATAGTTTGACCTTTGAGCTGTCGACTGAAGTAACGCAATCGTATCGTTTTGCCGTAATAAATGACTTTTGAAATGTTTTAAGGATCTATTAATTAAATTAATTTTGCATGACCGTTACACACATTTGCTCGCGGGTATCGCGCAAAATTATTCAACCTAGTTTACTCAACATTTTGCGTCGATGAACAAGATAATTTCTCAAATCACCGCTCAAATTTACAGCCGATAATCATGTAGCAT
This sequence comes from Pocillopora damicornis, assembly GCF_964200805.1. NCBI lineage: Eukaryota > Metazoa > Cnidaria > Anthozoa > Scleractinia > Pocilloporidae > Pocillopora > Pocillopora damicornis. The sequence goes on along the minus strand of NC_142670.1, from coordinate 27,782,556 downwards.
GTCCCAAGTTAGAGGAATGATGCATCTTATGCACTTATCAGCGGCCATCACGGGGGTTGACCCCGGGGACATACTGGGGAATAACGCGGAATTTGCTGACTTTTGTCGCCAGTTTTTGGCCCGGGACGGGGGCATTGGACCGCTTTTGCACTTCCGAGGCAAGATACACGGGGAAAGACCCGCGGGATTTGTAACATCGCCGCTATCTTGAAAATGAAAGATCCGGACGGGGGGGGGGGGGGTGGGTATTACCGTTGAACGGCTTCCAAAATGGCGACGGAGAAAAAGGTAAACGTGTCTTACGTTTCTCTTGTAAATCTGTCCCCTTTTGTTTGTCATCCTTCCCTAACATAGCGAAAACATTTTTCGCAAGAAATCTATGATCTCTTCCATGCTAATCTTTTGATGATTAGGTGTTGAATATTTATATTGCCATCTGTTTGAATAATTCATATTTTGCTAGCTATATATATTATTGTTAAACTTTTATTAAAAATTATGCAGGAAATTACGTTACAATTTGGAATTCCTTTCAAATTATGCTCTCCGGGTGGGGGACAGTAGAAGCTTTTTGTGGAAAAATATTGGCCCTGGATAGGTGGAATTTGCAAATGTCTTGGTGCAAATGCCCGGGGGTTCTCTTGGGTCAACCCCACGGGATGGCCGCTGATAAGTGCATTATCTCAGAAAATTCCCAATGATTATAAATTCATTCTTAAACCAACAACACCAAATTTGGCTTACCTTTAACAATAACTTGCCTCTCAAGAACGCCATCTTCACCAGTAACATGTGAGACGAACAGACATATGATACATTCCCCATAGATCAAGTGTCAGGGGATAAACTTGATTCACTTGAGTCGATAGTCGTCAGTACCACAAAGTAGTATCCTTTGCGGAATGTCGGTCAGCCCTATAGTTCTTTTTCCTTTAGCATTTCCTATAAAATTCACCTTAATATTTTTCCTAGCCAATCATATTTTTATTTTAGTTAATGATTGATTTTTTTTCGCTTTTTCACTCGTGGTCATTCGTGGTGACTCGTGGTGACTCGTGGTGACTCGTGGTGACTCGTGGTGACTCGTGGTGACTCGTGGTGACTTGTGGTCACTCGTGGTCACGCGTGGTCACTCGGGGTGTACTTTTAGACATGATCATCTGCATCTAAAGTTGGAGTAGCTACAAATATGTGAGGCGTGTTGCGTAAATGGACGCCATGGGACAAATATTTCAAATATCACGATTTCCCGACACATCCTTTGTCATGAACATGAAAGCGATCTTCGCAGTAATGAACACTACTTAAAAAGTAGTGAAAAGAAGGCCTGAAAAAAAATCAGGCCTGTACGGGATTTGAACCCATGACCTCTGCGATACCGGTGCGTTGCTCTACCAACTGAGCTAACAAGTCGACTGGAAGTTGGTCACTGTGTTGGTTCCAAATAAACCCGTGAAGTGGTGAATAAACGGTTGTGAATATATGGAAGTCATATATTTGAACTGCGGCTAAAGACTTGAATATGAAAGCGATCTTCGCAGTAATGAACACTACTTAAGAAGTAGTGAAAAGAAGTGATAGATCGCTTTCATATTCACTTCTTTAACCGCAGTTCAAATATATGACTTCCATATATTCACAACCGTTTATACATCCGTTATCATTATTCCTTGAATGTTTTGGTGAAATTTGACGAAAATCGGACAAATCTATGTACCTAATAAATTCGCTCAAATTTGTCATATTCCTCCTAAAATCAAATTCGAGATTTTAGCTCATAGAGGTTCGCAAACAACATCTCCCCACGCCAGGAGATTATCTCGTCTCCTCAAACCGCAAGCAATGGAACAACTGCACCTCCTGGCGTCAATGACGATGGATCAAGATTCTCGATCGCTCGGTGGAGCGTTGAGGAGGGCGACACAATAATGAGCAAAGTTGCCAAAGGCAAAGAAAACCCGCGGTAAAAATGGAGAAGCCGGAAAATGTGCTGAGGAGCAAGACAACAAATCGACAGACAACTTTTAAAATTACGATTCGAAGCGATTGTTGATGTCTTTGTATCCAGGCTTCAATAAAGAAAAAGAAACCTCGTTTTCAACACTGTGTATGGCAGTTTGGTTGGACGGCGACTTCTTTGTTCGAAATATGGACGCCAGCGGGGAGCTCCGACATTACAAGTCTCATTTACAAAGGAATTTTTTTCTTTTCTTTACAGAATGGTACTCTTTCTTTCTACTTTGGGCCTTTTTTTTCTTTTTTCTTTTCTTTTTTTTTACCAAGGAGTTTTTTCCGCTCTTGATTTTTCCGTTAGCAAAGATTTTTCCACAAGCAAAGAGCTTCTACGAGTGACTTTTTTAAAGTGCGCGATGTAAACAAGATATGGAATTACATTTAAACGAAAATCGAGCCTCAGCGTGAGCGGTTGCCGCGAAACTCGCCCAGGGGATGCGCCCAGGTGCAAGATTATGACACCTTCCTAATTTATTAACTTTCATTTAAAAATACGTTTTTCGAAATAAATCGGTTGCTTTTAAAGATTTCGGGATTATTTTATGGAAACGTTATGTTGAATGTTTGAATTCAGTTTAGTGAAATAAAGCAAAATCGATTTTTCCGACCTCTGAAGGTGGAAATTCCCTCTGCCCCTGGTCGCTCGCAGCTGGGAATTTTCCCTTTTTCCGTGGTATGCGTATGGCATACCATGGTGAAAACCCAGCTGTGTTTCTTTTTCATTGCATGGACAAATTGCAAAGCTAGGCAATAGGAATACGTAAAATCTTATCGATTTCATCTTATGTAAACATTGGCGGCTGGATTGATCAGAAGCGGACGAAAATAATTTTCTGACAAAAGAAAACCTATGGAAATCATTTCCGCATATCTACAATTTCACTCAGTCAAAAAAACTACCGGTCATATTAAGTACGTTCTGAGGTATTTTTGTTCCGAGGCAGAAAACTTATCAGATACAAGCTGGAGAAAACCGTGTGAACAAAGATCATTGCGTTACAATGCAAAGATATATTGAGGATTGGAGAATGGTGGAGTTTGGATTGTGCAGGCGAGGACAGATTTGGATTCCAGCAGCTAAATTTAACGAATTCTGCAAACGTAAATTCGATAAACGCAGGTTACTATTTTTTGCTGTTTTTGTCGGCTGTACATAGGTTAATTATTCTGCGGAGTTGGATGGTTACCATAATTGTGAATCTCTTCGTGATATTCCGGAACCTTGGCTTTTGAAATAAGAGCAACCTTGCTTTGCTGTAAGACCTGTATCTACAATTTCACAACTATGTTTCATCATGCACGGGTTGGCCATGATTCTTTGATTAGATAAAGGAGACAGTTGAGTTTATTTGTCATGCTGTGGTATTTTAATCGGTTTCTTTCTTACCACAAACTTAACTACAAATCTCTAGGAAAGAACTTAGGTACAGTCGGCTTTAACTTAAGTACAGTCTTTCATTTGTATTAAAGTGTATACGGCCTGTTTTCGTACTTATTGACGTTTTCGATAAACAAATCACGCTCAAAGGAGAGAAGTCTGTCAGCGGGGATGGAAATTGTTTTTACCGAGCTGTTGCTTTTAGGAGGGATGAAACAGGCGCTGAGAAACACGAGGAGATTAGCAGGTGGAGTGGCAGTTTGTTTCAGAAAAAGGTTTTTTAGCTGCGACCGCCATTTTCAAATACAAAAGCAGTCACGGTTTTTCTTCAACACTAAAATTTTCTATAGTGGTTTCTTCGGCTGATCTAAATGACTAATCATGGTACACTATAACTGCACAATTTCTTTCAATGCTACACTTAGTAGCTCCCAGGCATCCAACGGAATCACCTTTAGGCGTCTTACTATACTTACGTCTATTTAAATTGAGCCGCAGCTTAATTCTTTAAAATGAACATAAGATTGTCAATTGAGATTATGTTTTAAAGGTGTTTTGTCAAACACAGCTTAAATATTTAGTTTCTTCATAGCAGCTGTTTAAACCAATGTTTGTCGGCTTCAAATATAGCACAAATTTAATCCCATGGACAATTCAGCTTTTTGGTTCACTGTTTCTGATTTACAATCGGTTAAGCCCGGTCCAAACGAAGTTTATTTTGCGACGCAAACTTTCTCTGTTACCACAAGAATATACAAAGGTATTGAAAGACTTGGTACTTCTCTGTAATGTTGATCGGCCGGACTAAGTAAATCCGAGTTCTCACGGCTCAATGACCTAATACCGAAATTACAGCGCGAAGATGAGGCTCGGTGCGATGTCGCTCTCATCGATCCAAAAGAATTAAGGTACGTTTCTTCTTGGAAGGGGGTGGCTGGAGAATTTTGGTATTTTTTCCAAAAAAAAGTGTTGGCCCTACAGGGCTACAATGGCATTGACTAGGAAGATCTCTATCACAGAAACCAGTCGCCATCCCTTAGAGAAGGTAAACTTGAACTTTATTGCATTCAGAGGAAAGAGAGATGAGAAAGTGAGGGTGGTGAAGGCACGTATTGGCAGTAAGATTTGGACTTCTATTGTGGAGGATAGTCAGAACAACTTTCAGCCAGCCTCTGACTCCAATTCAGAGTCTGACAGTAACAGGGTAGAGCGTATTGTTTGATCGAGTAGAAACTCAGGCAGCGGATACTCAACAGGAGCAAAAGGCTGAAGAAATGATACCTGAGTCTAGTGCACCTCGATACGGATGGAAAAGGACACGAGTCCTCCGAGAAAAAACTATGTGTCATGGCATATAAATGTAGAAATGTAACATCGAAGCGATAACAAAACACCAAATTAAATCAAAGTAGGTGAAAAGAAAAACTTAAACTATAAGTAAAATGGAAAGCACATCACAAAAGACCTCGTTTAAAAATTCTGGAAAAAGTGTGTCCCTTAGCTTAAATTGCTTACAGAAAGGTAGACCCTCCCCTTTAGGTTCTCACTTTTACTGATAACCTTCCCCTCTGAGGCCCCAGCCCTACCCCCCCCCCCAAGAAAAAACGTACCTTTCCTTAATGTTGCAAGCCAAACATGACAAAATTGAGTTGAGTTCAAAACTAACTATCGAATTTCAGTGATCGATATGTGAGATTTTAATTGGCTAGTTTCGAATTATTTTTCGAGTAAGTCTGATTTTTAGCATCAAGTCGAGGCTGAGGGGAAAGGAGTCGTCTCAACATGGCAGGGAATGATGCCTTCTTCACAAATATGAAAGTTCCTGAGCTACAGAAATTCTTAAAGGAAAGGGGTATTCAAATTTCTGTAAACGGTAAGAGTAGGAAAAGGGCAGAACTGCTAGAGCTTTGCAAGAACGCAGCTGAAATAAAAGTTCCTGAACTTGAAAAGAAAACAGAGCAATGCGACGAGTTGATTACGTTGCCAGGAGAAAAACTACTTCCCCATCCATTTTCGCTGAAGTTTTTGGACTCATGACTTCACCGGCATTCCAGACTTCAGGATTCCCGATAGCTGCCATTATCTGGTTGGAAAAGATGGTTACGATGAAGACTGTTTACGGTCGTATAAAAGTCCTGAGGGTTTTTTGCTTATTTACTGAGGGGTATGTGGAGGATCTGGAGGATCTGATATACCACGATTTAACTGATGCTGGGACAGATAAACCGACTGGATACTGCTATTTCCAGTTCATAGTCCTTTCCTTTGAAAGCTTCTTCTCTATGAACTTTGTTTTTATAAAGGACGTGGCCGTGATCATTCAGAGCAACTTCAGTAGAAACACGGATAATTTGGGCGTGAAGTACTCCTTTGCTGTCTTCGTTAGCGTTTCGTTTTCTCCGCTCATTCGACCTTTTTTCGCGTTGACTTGGACTTCTACGGACTGTAAGCTGATTAAGTATTGTTGGAACCGTGCCGTGTGCCAACCTTTTAGTTCCAGAAAGTGTCTTCACGACTCTTTTAGTCTCAAAGTGTTCGGAGCATATATGCAAGTTCTTGATGGACGTGAACTCCTTATCAGCGCGACGACAGAAGGCGCTTCCTTTCTTTCTTAGACTCTCTTCGCCTGGAAACTCGGAAAAGTTGAGGTCCGGCCTTTTAGTTATTTTTGCACACAGAAATGGCACAAAACGTCATATTCGACTTACAGTCACTCCGATCTTGCTTTCAAAATAAGCGCCCCTTAGCCTCAGCTTGGTGCTAATAATTAGTTACCAGACTATGTCGTAAAAACAATTTGAAATTAGCCTACATCACCACTACATAAGAAATGGAAATCACTGTATGAGAATGAAGAACTGTTATGCGATATTTTAAATTACCCATCGAGAATGATAAAACCTTAATCGAGAAAAAGACTGATGTAGCAATATACTGAGAATTAAATATTAACTGTTGAGAATGAGAAATTGTTGCGTGAGAAAAAGAAATCACTATGCGAGATTATCGATTACTTTTTCTGAGCCGGTGAGCAACAGCTAGTAAGCGGAATATTTCTCTCAAAATGGCGGAGTAACTTAGTGCAGAATACTTTACAAAGTTTGTTGATTCTCTAAAGAGCACCATCGAAAGGGACTTTAGTTTATCACGCATTGTTCATGTAGGATTAGAAATTTGTGCCAGGAAGCTTTAGGAATACACAACAATGCTTATCGCCATATCACTGTCTCAAAATTCCTCTTCAAACCTGTTTGAGCTATTAGAATTGTCTTCAGTCGTCTTATTAAGAAAGACGTCAGATATTTTAAATGTATCATGCCTTTGTCCAAAGCAAAAAATTCCACTGGCATTCTCTGCAAGTTCAGGAGGGAGACCGGCGTACATTATTACAAAGGAAATGATCGAGCAACTGCGTGAGACCAGTTTAAACTGGATAGGTATAGGAACATGCCTTGGAATATCCAACCACAGGCAGCCCAAGTTCCAGCTGTGAGATGATCATCTTGCGAAATAGCAGTCATGGCGAAATTATAAGAGTTTTTATGGGAATATTTACGACCGCTGTTGGGAATAAAAAAATACAGTCAAATTCTCAATAAAAATACCTCACTTTACTTCCACAGTGCATCGCCTGTTATCTGACCGCTTACTATGTTTTCTAGGTTTACTACAAAAGAACGGCTTGTGTAATGTTGCAAACCTAGAAATGGATAACTTGCTAAAATGGGTTCTTTTAAAGATAGCAAGCGGTCAGATAACAAGCGCTGCACTTTCATGTTACAGGCAGTCTAAAATGTGGGGCTAATGCACAAATTGGCAGACATTTGAAATTGATTATAATGGTTGACTGTGATTATGACTGATATTGAAACAGAAAACAATGTTTATTGTGCCAGAGTCACACAGTCAGCTTACAGTAACTACACAATAGGATTGACCCTCTCTCTGACGGTGGAAACAATGGAATTAAGCACTTTCTGAACACTGTGACGATCATTGAAAGTTTCAATATTGAATTTAACATTTATCAGCGTCTAATCAAAATTATTTTGATATTTCCTTTGATGATAATGGAAGTACTTGTACATGATCATTGTTATCCCTCCCTCACATTGGAAAGTTTAATGCAGACGCTGTGTTAATTACAACATAAAACATTGTGAAGATCAACCAGTGAATAAGACTGAAGTTATGCTGTTGCGTTCGAAGCTTGTATAATGAAATGGTAATAATTTTTTTTCAATAGTTTCAAAATTGCACTGAACACTAAGAGAGGATGAAAATTTTCATGCTTCACGATTTGTCTGGAGGTATAAAATGAAATTAATGACATTTTTTAACGGCTGTCACTGGTATAATTGACCCTTAATGATAACTTCAAGTATGACTCCTGAATTTTGATGTAATCTTGATGGATGCTGTTATTTTCACTGATTTATCATCGAACCATTTTCACTTTTGTAGATGCATTTATTTGGTGGTGTAAGTAGTCCACTGAAATCAATGTAGTATTTAGTGCAATTTAAAATTCAGGCATTGATCTCCTAGAAGACACGTAATGGTAGTAAAAGCGACATGTCACCTTTTACCCCGAGTTTTCGCATTTCAAGGGACTGACAATTTAATATCTTGTTATGTTATGACCACTTACACTTACTACTTAAAGTCTCAGTGATATTAGAGATCAGCTGATATTAGAGTTTGTAGTCATGAAACTTGCATATTTTACATTCCTCTCGAAAGGCTTTCTAACTTGTAACCAAACTAACTGCCAGTGACAACTGTAATGACATTTGAATAGATATAAATTTGTGACCTAATTCTTTTTTTTTTCGGAAAGTTTAGAAAATGCCATCAACAGTAACTTGTATTCTGTGTTAAAAAAAGCCTTATATCAGTAATGTGAAAATGTTATGCATAACATAAAAAATTGTAAAAACTAAGAAGCAAATTTCAAAGTATTCATTTCAAAGCATTCTGAGTGTTCATTTCAAATTGTTCACATCTTCCATACTCAACAATACCACAAAACAGGCTTGCTCCTCTTTCATTACATTAGTGAACTCCTCAAGCAGTGCTGGGTATGATTCATATGTAGATGGAAGTTCTAGCAATGGTCCACATGTTCTGGCAAAAGGACGTCAATGCTACTCTTCAAGGATAGCAAAGTGCACATCTATGTTGTGTACGTACAGTGATCACATCACTACCAGTGCAGATCCAGAGAAATATGGGTAAAGATTTGCAATTCAGTGACTCTATCAACCGTTTCAGTTGTTCAATGGATGTCAGTTCTGCTTCAGTTGGTTCTTCAGCTCTAAATAACTTGCTAATTAATTTGGTGGCTTGCTTTAGTCTCGAGGGACTGAAAGTTTTCCTTAGAGCATAATATCTTGAGAATTGGACTCCACCAGTTAATCTCCAAGAGTGATTAGTGACCATTTTCTCCTATCAGTATCCCCTCTAAAACAAACATTAAGATCATGAGAATAAAGGAAATGATCACGAACTAAAGAGGCTTTTGGTTGTTTAACAAATTCTCTTTGTCAGCACCATAGGATATGATAGAGAACAGTACGGAAAAAAAGTATGCTGATGTTAGGATGCAAAGGGTTAAAACACTTGAATAATATAAAAATTCCAAGACATCTTCATCATTAGGTTTAAATGGGATATGCATAGAGAACAGTACGGAAAAAAAGTATGCTGATGTTAGGATGCAAAGGGTTAAAACACTTGAATAATATAAAAATTCCAAGACATCTTCATCATTAGGTTTAAAATCATCGCCAAAGCACTTGTCCAATGCCTCTCTATCTTCTGTAGTTACAAATTGGCTAAGTCTTCATATCAACGTCTCTGAAGTGATAACTTCATCCCCATAAAGATACAAGGCCACAAAAAGATGTAACAAATTTACTAGGCAGTAATTGGCCCATTGGTAACCATATAGCAGAACCTAGGCAATGGCCTCCCACTATAGTTTCTGCATGTCATGCTCAATAAATGGGACTTTTTAATTGTTTCCAATCATCAGTGATGTGAAGCACTTTTGCCAAAGGCATGCTAAAACATTTAGAAGAACCTTGTTGCCTTCTCTCCTCTCTTCTCTACCAGCAGTGGCTATGTTTAGGTTACGGTGCTTCTAGGAATGCAGAAGGAGGGGGGAACAAAACATTTGTTAACACTTATCCTCAAACTGCGACGGGTGATTTTTTAATAAATTGTTTCACTTCAATATTAATCTCCTATGTTGAAAGCTTAACGGCCGATGATAAGGCATCACCCAAAGGCTGGTTTTCTTTTACAACGGAGTCGGAGTCGGAGTCGACCCCGATATTCAGTTTTCACTCGAAAAGAAGTGCTCTTACCACTTCGACTCCGTCATTAGTAAAAACCAGCCTCAAACAAATGGAGAGAAGGATATCCCGAAACGATTATTTCTTTTTTTCCATAGTTTAGTAATAAACTGTGGGCAAGGACCGGAAGAGCATTTGCAATAAAATTCATCCAAGGTCAAACTTAGTGCAATCCATCGAGCAACATCTACATTTCGTTAGTTTCCAATCAATTTGGCCATTTGTTAAATAAAAATATTATTTACATTCAATTGTACGGATATTTGAATAAGAAAAAAAAGTGGAAAGCTAAATGCAAAAGAGAATCTCTATGAAGAAAAGAACTTTTTGTGTATTTATGATTGCTAGATTATTTCTCTTTTCTTCTCACGAACGCCATTTTTTCCTTTTTCATATTGGAGGGTAGGCGAAAATTTGCAAAATACACAAAAGTTGAAACCCAACGACAAAGCTGGAAGGGGAGAGACTTACAGAAATCTTGGCATTGTCCATCAAAATTCAAGCGATTTTCATGAGGCCATTGAGTACCATGAGTGCCATCTGCAAACTACAAAAGAAGGGGGGGATAAAGCTGGACAAGAACGGGCTTATGGAAATCTTGGCAATGACTTTAAAGGCTTAGACGATTTTCATAAGGCAATCGAGTGCTATGAATGTCATCCACAAACTGCAAGAGAATTGGGAGGCAAAGCTAGAGAAGGACGGGCTTATGGAAAACTTGGCATTTCCTATGAGAGTTTACGCGATTATCATGAGGCAGTCAAGAGCCATGAACGTCATCTACAAGTTGCAAAAGAAGTGGGAGACAAAGCTGAAGAAGGACGGGCTTATGGAAATCTTGCCAATGCCTATCAGATGTTAGGCGATTTTCATAAGGCTATCAGTTACCACGAGCGTCATCTACAAATTGCAAAAGAAGTGGGAGACAAAGCTGGAGAAGGACGGGCTTATGGAAATCTTGGCAATGCCTATCGTAGCTTAGGCGATTTTCATAAGGCTATCAGTTACCACGAGCGTCATCTACAAATTGCAAAAGAAGTGGGAGACAAAGCTGGTGAAGGAGGGGCTTATGGAAATCTTGGCATTGCCTATGATAGCTTAGGCGATTTTCATAAGGCTATCAGTTACCACGAGCGTGATCTACAAATGGCAAAACAAGTGGGAGACAAAGCTGGAGACGGACGGGCTTATGGAAATCTTGGCAATGCTTATAGGAAGTTAGGCGATTTTCATAAGGCTATCAGTTACCACGAGCGTCATCTACAAATTGCAAAACAAGTGGGAGACAAAGCTGGAGAAGGACGGGCTTATGGAAATCTTGGCATTGCCTATGATAACTTAGGCGATTTTCATAAGGCTATCAGTTACCACGAGCGTCGTCTACAAATTGCAAAAGAAGTGGGAGACAAAGCTGGAGAAGGAGGGGCTTATGGAGGTCTTGGCAATGCCTATGGTAGATTAAGCGATTTTCATAAGGCTATCAGTTACCACGAGCGTCATCTACAAATTGCAAAAGAAGTGGGAGACAAAGCTGGAGAAGGAAAGGCTTATGGAAATCTTGGCAATGCCTATAAGATGTTAGGCGATTTTCATAAGGCTATTAGTTACCACGAGCGTTGTCTACAAATTGCAAAAGAAGTGGGAGACAAAGCTGGAGAAGGACGGGCTTATGGAAATCTTGGCAATGCCTATCGTAGCTTAGGCGATTTTCATAAGGCTATCAGTTACCACGAGCGTCGTCTACAAATTGCAAAAGAAGTGGGAGACAAAGCTGGAGAAGGACGGGCTTATGGAAATCTTGGCAATGCCTATCGTAGCTTAGGCGATTTTCATAAGGCTATCAGTTACCACGAGCGTCGTCTACAAATTGCAAAAGAAGTGGGAGACAAAGCTGGAGAAGGAGGGGCTTATGGAAATCTTGGCAATGCCTATTATAGCTTAGGCGATTTTCATAAGGCTATCAGTTACCACGAGCGTCGTCTACAAATTGCAAAAGAAGTGGGAGACAAAGCTGGTGAAGGAGGGGCTTATGGAAATCTTGGCATTGCCTATGATAGCTTGGGCGATTTTCATAAGGCTATCAGTTACCACGAGCGTGATCTACAAATTGCAAAAGAAGTGGGAGACAAAGCTGGAGAAGGACGGGCTTATGGAAATCTTGGCAATGCCTATTATAGCTTAGGCGATTTTCATAAGGCTATCAGTTACCACGAGCGTCATCTACAAATTGCAAAAGAAGTGGGAGACAAAGCTGGTAAAGGAGGGGCTTATGGAAATCTTGGCATTGCCTATGATAGCTTAGGCGATTTTCATAAGGCTATCAGTTACCACGAGCGTCATCTACAAATTGCAAAAGAAGTGGGAGGCAAAGCTGGAGAAGGACGGGCTTATGGAAATCTTGGCAATGCCTATCGTAGCTTAGGCGATTTTCATAAGGCTATCAGTTACCACGAGCGTCGTCTACAAATTGCAAAAGAAGTGGGAGACAAAGCTGGAGAAGGAGGGGCTTATGGAAATCTTGGCAATGCCTATTATAGCTTAGGCGATTTTCATAAGGCTATCAGTTACCACGAGCGTCGTCTACAAATTGCAAAAGAAGTGGGAGACAAAGCTGGTGAAGGAGGGGCTTATGGAAATCTTGGCATTGCCTATGATAGCTTAGGCGATTTTCATAAGGCTATCAGTTACCACGAGCGTCATCTACAAATTGCAAAAGAAGTGGGAGGCAAAGCTGGAGAAGGACGGGCTTATGGAAATCTTGGCAATGCCTATGGTAGATTAAGCGATTTTCATAAGGCTATCAGTTACCACGAGCGTCATCTACAAATTGCAAAAGAAGTGGGAGACAAAGCTGGAGAAGGAAAGGCTTATGGAAATCTTGGCAATGCCTATAAGATGTTAGGCGATTTTCATAAGGCTATTAGTTACCACGAGCGTGTTCTACAAATTGCAAAAGAAGTGGGAGACAAAGCTGGAGAAGGACGGGCTTATGGAAATCTTGGCAATGCCTATCGTAGCTTAGGCGATTTTCATAAGGCTATCAGTTACCACGAGCGTCATCTACAAATTGCAAAAGAAGTGGGAGACAAAGCTGGTGAAGGAGGGGCTTATGGAAATCTTGGCATTGCCTATGATAGCTTAGGCGATTTTCATAAGGCTATCAGTTACCACGAGCGTCGTCTACAAATTGCAAAAGAAGTGGGAGACAAAGCTGGAGAAGGACGGGCTTATGGAAATCTTGGCAATGCCTATCAGATGTTAGGCGATTTTCATAAGGCTATCAGTTACCACGAGCGTCATCTACAAATTGCAAAACAAGTGGGAGACAAAGCTGGAGAAGGAGGGGCTTATGGAAATCTTGGCAGTGCCTATTATAGCTTAGGCGATTTTCATAAGGCTATCAGTTACCACGAGCGTCATCTACAAATTGCAAAAGAAGTGGGAGACAAAGCTGGAGAAGGATGGGCTTATGGAAATCTTGGCAATGCCTATGATAACTTAGGCGATTCCCATAAGGCTATCAGTTACCACGAGCGTGGTCTACAAATTACAAAAGAAGTGGGAGACAAAGCTGGAGAAGGACGGGCTTATGGAAATCTTGGCAATGCCTATCATAGCTTAGGCGATTTTCATAAGGCTATCAGTTACCACGAGCGTCATCTACAAATTGCAAAAGAAGTGGGAGACAAAGCTGGAGAACGACGGGCTTATAGAAATCTTGGCAATGCCTATCAGATGTTAGGCGATTTTCATAAGGCTATCAGTTACCACGAGCGTCATCTACAAATTGCAAAAGAAGTGGGAGACAAAGCTGGAGAAGGAGGGGCTTATGGAAATCTTGGCTATGCCTTTCAGATGTTAGGCGATTTTCATAAGGCTATCAGTTACCACGAGCGTCGTCTACAAAAAGCAAAAGAAGTGGGGGATAAAGCTGGAGAGAGACGGGCTTATGGAAGTCTTGGCAATGCCTTTCATAGCTTAGGCAACTTTCCTAAGGCAAGCGAGTACCTTGAGCGTCATCTACAAATTGCAAAAGAAGTGGGGGACAAGGCTGGAGAAGGAGAGTCATACGGTAATTTTATCTTATACTCTTAATTAATGCATATCCGAGCTTTCGCGATTTTCATGACTCCAGCCTAAAATTGTCCTGGCAAAATCAAAGGACAAAAGTTTGTTTGAGTGTTACATCTACAGTATAAATTTTAAAGTTGAAAAATTCTCTTACCGCTCGACCCAGTCTGCCAAAGGATTCCACCTCCAATTTCTAGGATTTTTCAAAGCCGTTTTAAAATTTTAGAATCCCAGAGTTTTGCGACAAAAGAGAATTTTTGCCTCTGTAGTAAACTGATTTCAGTTCAGCTACACGCTGTTCGTAGCTTTTGCGATAATTAATCGACAAGTTTATCACGGTCTTGCTTATTTCATTAACTTTGTCCAGATTTTACTTGGGACTAATTTGTCGGCGATGTGTTTCACGATTTGTCGGCCTTGGCCAAAATTTGTCAAAATTTAGTGATGACGAAAAAATCGTTTTAAATAAACAACCTTTTTCGTTGGTGCGGAAAGACCCCATGTTGAACAATTTTGGTTGAACAGATATTGGGAATTAAGTGGTGGTAAATGTCCGTTATATTGTATACTGAAACCAAGCACCTCAAAATAATAATTTCCCCAGCCAAAGAGGAGGATGAGGTACCTTATTACACCGGCAGGAAAGATTTGGCAGATATAGAAGATGCAACAGTAGACACTGAAGACAATGAAAAGACTTTGATCAAAAGGTATGGGTTTTTCTGCAATGAATCAGTTTTTTGCCTTTCCCATGTTTTTTTTTCTCATGGATGCACAGACCATTGTAAAGAGCAGGGTTGGAGTTGCTAGGAGGTGTTAACTAATGGCAACTTTTGACAAAGTGCTCTGACTAAAGAACAACCCTCCGGACCTCTTTATAAATGACAGTTACTTTCTTTTATTTTATTTTCTTTTTAATCTTTAGTTAATAAAGTTCATGCTTAATAACTGTAATGCTATTAAAAATTTATTACATTCGTGCTCAAATCACTGGTGATCCTTGCAATCTGATTGGTTCTAACCGATTGTTTTAGGAAATCAATCAAATTGCAGAAAAAAAGAAAGATAACTTTTATAACATTTTACACACCAGCTCAGTACTGGATAAATAACATACATGTATTTGTACCGGCTTTAAAAAAATTCTTATTCATTTAGCAACTGAATTTTGCAAATTTAAAATAAATGTAATGAAGTGGTAATTGAACTTTTGCCATGCACTTTTGGTCTGAAATCATACTGGTGATTTCAAGTCTAATACTGCTGCACAATCCTTTGATTCAGATGTCACGCGTATGATTTCAGAACAAAGTTTACTCCACCCAGTTCAATTACCATGTTCTACAGGTATTCAACATTTTTTTTCAGTGTTTCCATCAATAAAGGGGTACTTAATTATTATCAAAAATGATAGTGAATCATTTAAATAAATGTTTTGATTTATGATTATAACTTGAGGCTATTTGAGTCAAGGAAAAGCAAATTAATGGAAAAGAAAAGAAAAATAAAGAAAAATAACATTTATTAGATCTAGTTTTGAAATTAAGTGTCAATATCTAAATGAGTTTTTCAAACTGCCAGTTTGCCACTTGCATTTTAAATACCTTTGTCATTGCTTACTTCACTTGGGAAAAATATCTTAAAATGCTAGATAATTAATTTCCTTTACATTTCAGAGGAAAAATCGGAGGTAAGGAAGACTCATGGCACCTGAGGGAAGCTGGTGCCTCTATCAAACTTTGCAGTGGAGCTGTACAACAACCTGTGCCACTTACATGTAGATGCTTATTGTGGAACCCCAGGACCCTCTCCCCCTCCACTGCCAGTGATGAGATATTGGTTAGCAGTGTTATTGAAATATCTCATGATGGCCCACCAGATCTGGATTACAAGAAAAGTTTTGAAGGAATAAGTTTTACTGTATCTTTGATGCACAGTGCCCCATATTTGGAGGGGTATGAGGTGGTTATCAAGCAACTGACTGACCAAGAGAACAATGAATGGAAGGAATTAAAGACACACAATACTTGGCATGGATCAGGTAACGTTATGTTTTTATTAAATACAGGTGTGAATAACTTAATAATAACTTAATGAATGATCATGATATTGCTAGGCTCCCTTTTTCACTGGCATCAATGTCAGCATTTGAGAAATGTGCAGCTCCCCCTCTCCTAACCCAAAATTAAACCCAACTTGTAACCCGAACTTATCAGTTGACTTAAGGGAGAAGGAGTAGGTGTGCAATGACTTAGATGCGGACATCTATCCCTGCAATGCGTGACCTGCTGCACTCATAATGTCAAAGTAGACTTCTTGCTTCTTCACAGGCATTTCAAATCCAACTTTAGAACTTTTTTTTCGTTTACCCTTTAGGTGTATCCAAGCAGTACGTGTAATTATTGCACAAATGTTACATGAAGTCTCCAATGCATTTTAATCACTATAATCTAAATTTTCCTCAATAACTATGTTGCTGCAAACTTTATTCTTTGAAGCATACATATCATAATGACATCTGTTGGGGGTAACTTTATTGTTTGAAGACTTCAAAACACAGCTGAAGGATGCATTTCCAATCATTTATTTTTATATGCAGAAACTTCAACAGTTCCCAAGTGGCTTTTCCCATTTGCACAAGCTGTTTGTACAAAATCAGCAGTTTCTTCATTTGCTGCAGTCTGGCGTCCTAAGTCTTTCACCTTTTCAAGAGGTACTGCAGGAGGCCCTGAATTGACCTGTATTGTGCCTGACCTTCCTGATGTCAGTGTCCAAATTCCTCAGAGTTGTGTTCCTGTTTATCAAGATTTCTGTGTGACAATCAAGGTGCATGGAACTATAAAATTATATACATGCATGAGTCCTGCAACTTTTTCACTTTCCAGTTTTGAAAGCCATAGGATTGGCGTGAGGGGATTGTCAAAAGCAAGGAGATAAAACAAAGGTGTTGCAATAGTATAACCTGTACCCTCAGTTACTTGCCATACACTCCATGAACTTGGTGGCAATATTCATGGAAGAGAGATATTAATTTACAACTTTAAGCTAAAATAGAGGACAGTTTGGCTTGTGCTTGCATGTGTGTGAAGATACATGTGACAAAGTTCTGATCAGCAGTTTTGGTAACTTCGAATTATTTGTGGTACTACTGTCCCCATGTATACTCATGGATCCTGGGCATTCCCTTTTTAAAACTAGGTTTTGGAAAACTCATTCTAAGCAACAGACTTTTGCTTCGATATAAATGTCAAATTGAAATCATTCCTGTCAGGTAAATTGGTTTGTATTGGTTTGCAATTAATGCAATTAGTGGATGAAGTTATGCATGGTATCATGATGAATTAGCAAAACCAAGGTCTGAGTTATCTGCGTAAGCCGAAGACAACACAGACATAAGATTTGGTGAGTTATGACATCATGCAAAAACCAAATTAAATTATTGTTTTATTATACATCTTTTAAACAAATTATGAAAGAAGACATCTCTTTAAATTTGCAAAAGTTTAAGAAAACTTCACAGACGGTCAGGGCTTGGAAACTAGACTTTTTATATTACGTCCAGTGTATACATTTTTTCATAATAATGCTTATCCCGTTGAAGCCCTGATTTTTTTTTTAGGCTTCTTCTTTCCAATTGCTTAAATTGGAAAATTTACTGCGATGATCACATTTCCACTTTCATAATAATGCTTATATTACTACATAAAACTTTGAAAGGACATTTACATTGTATACTATAATTTTTAGATAATTTCAAAATTTCATCCTGAAATTTACTTTCCACAATGTAAAGCAAATTATCTTTATGCTGGGAGTTGTTTAACATGCCCAACAACTTGTTTTGCTTTTAAATCCAGGTACAAGAATTCCCAAGCAGTGAGCTAAAAGGAGAGGGAGGACTTGTCGGTCCAGTTCTTTACATTTCAGGCTCTCAAAATGTTAGTCTCATCGCGCCTGTAACAATAAGGATTCCTCTCACCTTCCGTAAAGGAAAACAAGAGTTGGCAGAGTTACGTCCCGGTGAACTGAGGATATTACAATGTGAAGCATATGACTGGAAAGACATTACAGATAAATTAGATGAACCGCCACGTCTTGTAGATGGGAAAGTGCAATTTAAAGTTAGGCATTTCTCTGGGTAAGTATTTCTCGTCGGCTTTATTTGAAAAATAATACGCATGACGTAGAGGAAATTCAAACGCATTTTAGTGTACAGTCATACATACATGGATTTCTTTTAGTTAACTATAGATTCAATAATTGAAATGACCGCTCGAGTACGTATATACTCAAGATTACTGTGCAATGGCTGATAATCGTTTCCATTGGATTGCTTGAGCTGTGTTTGATTTTTCCTTTTCTTTTTCGATAGATTCCGTCCAATCAAGTTGATGAGATCACTTTTACAATCTACTTCGGGCTTCACTGAGTTTGTAGGAAAGCTTTGCAATAGGTCTAGGCCTCAGCATGCCCGATTTTTTACTTGCTTGTATGAGACCGGTGTTCGTGGACATTTTATACTCAAACTTTTTTGCTATCCTCAAAGACTGTATTATGATGTAATACAGAAAATATCCGAATGTGTCTTACTCTACAAAGAGGAAGGCTGCTCTTCTAAACCAGTTTGTGGAGAGGAGAAAATTTTGGTGTCTCTTTCCGAGGCTATCATACCCCAGGACACAGAGCAGAAAAATGCCCTGCAGTTTGTGAGGTATAATATAATAGAACTTACTTCTGGCCCATCAAGTACATATGATTTACTTGAATGCTTCTAGGTTACGTCATGCTAGTTTTACATAGAAATTATTTATTCCTTCCATTGTAAAATTGTACATTGTTCAACTGTCAGTGAACCATTTTTCGCCACGGCTTTTCTAGGTTTCTTATCAATCAATAGGGCCATGGAGATATACATGTTGGTTTTTTTCGGCTTTATTGTCTTCAAATGCTCGTTTTTAAATATTCAGTAGGGCTCTCGTTAAATGTGCTGTCATTTTCGGTTGTAAGAAAAGATTTCAAAACGTGTGCTTTTCTAGACGAAGACTCGGCTGGTGTACGTTAGGTTTGCCTCATTTAGATTCATTTCATTTTTAACAGATTCCATGAGAACAAAGTTTATTACACGGGTGGTGAAGTTTGCTTAGGAAATGAGAGTATTCCAGGAGTGAAGTTTTGCGACCAAAATCAGCAACTTTTGTGCAACATTATCATGGTATTAGCGTCTCAAGTAGGTGACATCTTACGGTTTGTGGATTTCCTAATTAAATGCACTTTTAGCCCAGAGCTAATAAAGTACTGATGCCAACCTTACTATAGTAGATGACAATTAATTAAAAGGATTGCAATGTTTTAACTACAGGCAGCCCAAGCTCCAGTTGTGAGATGATCATCTTGCGAAATAAGAGTCATAGCGAAAATTTTAGTTTGTGTTGGAATAATTACGACCGCTCTTA
The DNA here is from genome assembly GCF_964200805.1 of Pocillopora damicornis. NCBI lineage: Eukaryota > Metazoa > Cnidaria > Anthozoa > Scleractinia > Pocilloporidae > Pocillopora > Pocillopora damicornis. The sequence continues at coordinate 27,763,282 of NC_142670.1, read as the reverse complement.
GGAAGTAAAAATACAGTCAAATTCTCAATAAAAATATCTCACCTTACTTCCAAAGTGCATTGCCTGTGGTCAGACCGCTTACTAAGATGAAAAGAAGCCATTTTAGCAAGTTCTCCATTTTTAGGTTTCTTTCTCCTAGGAGTAGTAAAGCTAGTTTCCGAGTAAGATAATGAGGTCATTTAAGGCGGCACGAAACTTATTAAGGACGAATCACTAGAAAAAAAAACACTGAGAAACGTCGAATAGGTAAAGAAATGTCCGCCCACAGAAAACAGTACATGAACATGCAGGACCTTGCAAATTTTTGATTTTGATTTTGTGATTACTTTATTTTGTGATTACTTTACTTTTCAGTTGCTTTAAAGTCGCTTTCTATGCCTCTGCCTTTTTATTTTTCCTTTTTCTTATTAATTAGTAAATTTCTTTATTTCCTCATTTCTATTCATCTCATACGCACCCGTAATATTGCAAATTTTCCTCCTCCATTTAGGTTTCTATTCCTGTCACCTCTGACTTTGAAGAAGGAAGTGGTAAGTTGTTGTTTTTGTTGTAGGTTTTGTTGTTGTTCGAATAAATACAATTTACTGGACTAGTCATCTTGTTCTAAAATATGTTGTTCGAATAAATACAACTACTTAACACCAGTCATCTTGTTCTAAAATATGTAAATTCAGAAATGTAGGCTCTATGGGTTTTTAAAATGTAGCTTTTAGTGACAAAGCACGTGTTCTCAACGGAAAGTCAAAATAACCTGCCTTACTTCATGTGTTAATAAATCGGGCCGTGCCCCCCCTCGCGCTCAACAGTGATGGCTTATTGTCTCTGTTATGTATCCGTAAACTCAATGCAGACCACGGTGCGTGCGTCCCTCCTTGCAGGGAATTTGATGCTGAAAACGAATAAAGCACAAAACGGCTTGGCAAAGACACAAAGAAGTGTAATTCTCTAGAAATTATTCCGTTGGCTGTATGGTTAAAATGATGGAATAACTCTGACAGTGATGAATCGTTTGCACCCGCTATTGCTTTGCAAATGAAATCTTAAATCGAATATTTTCCCATATAACGGCCCCCTTCGTCAAATTTGTCAATGCTCATTGTTACTTATAAGAGAAATCGACAAAACTTACCTCTTTAATTTGTGAACGCTGGGTGATACCCGAATGATCACAGTCCAGGATCACCATATCAACGTTTCCGAACCATCAGTGCCATAAAAATTACATTAGTTCTCAAGCCAGCCATCTATTTAACTCCATTATTCTGCAGGAATTTCCTCCCAAAGTGTGAAACATTCAATTGTAAAGCGTCCAAATTCAGAATCATCGTCATGCAGCCCTGTTGCAGCTCCTAGGAAGAGGATACGCCAATCTGCAGGTAGTACCGAGATTTAAAATGTCGCGATGGATTTTCCTTTTTAATTGTATTTTATTCAAGTTTGCATGTTGTTGTTACGCGTTTATGCATGGTAAAATTTGTTTATGCAGAAAGACTGGCATTATATTTCTTAGACATCCTCTTTACCCACTTATATAAGAGAATAAAAAATAATGAATTAAAAGTGGACTCTATCATTAATCCAACACCCGTGTATCTTATTTTTTTATGAATGGGTTGGGAAAATGGTTTCCCTGCCGCTGCAAATGTATCCTCGCACAAGCTTGAAAATCTTTAGGGCAAACGATTCGGTATTGAATGATAACAAAAGGTGAGAAGTCGCCTTTCGCCACAACTGTTCGCTATTCGCCAAAGCCTTGAAGCACCCCTTTTCTAATTTTTTAATCTCCCTCCGTTGTTATCCTCAGTTACCTATTTGGTTAAAGATGGTGAACCATCAGATGAGGAGTTGGAATGTCTGTCCAGGGAACTTGCAGGAAAATGGAAGACATTAGGAAGACGCCTGGGATTCAACGAATCTAGAATAGAGAGCTTTGATGAACTCAAGAAGGAGCTTGAAGAGAAGGCTTATAAAATGTTAATGACTTGGAAAGAAAAAGTAGGCTGCGAAGCCACTTACAAAGTTTTGTACGATAAGTTGTGTCACAAATTGGTGGAATGTAAACGTCTAGCACAGCAGTATTGTTGCGATGAGATTGTAGGAAATGACTCTCCATAGTCATATACGATAGAGACTGAGTCGTTTCTGTATTACGTCAAATATCTTTGTGAGTACTCTTAAGAGCGTCTGTGTCGAGCATTCGCGCTTAGTAAGTCGTTAGTTTTCCTTGCGATTCAAGATAGGGGAAAGATTATCTCCAAAAAAAAAACATATTTACCCGTATTTTTGCACTCGAGAACCGCTAGCTAAAGAATACTAAGGTCGGAATTCACTCAGACGTCCAGAACGACAGAGCTGAATAACGTCTGCGCATGCGCTTCGCTTTGGCGCGGATTTTGAGTCGTTTGCACGTTCGATGTGCTATGCTATAGATTCTAGGCGTTTTTTAACAGAACAACTTCCAGAATAACTTCCAAAAACTTTCTACACCCCTTAGATATTTTTAGATTTTAATTTTCTTCTTTAAAACACTGGAAATAGGAAAATGCCTTCAACGACAACAAAATGCCTTGGTTTTAAATGCCAGCCCTATTTTTCGCCGCAAATTTCGCTGAATTTTAACCTCGAGCGCTTGAGCCCGTGTTATTGGCCGTATAACTGTGATGTCACATTTCGTTATTTAGCTCTGTCGTCCAGAGCATGCATGTGAAGCACATTACTACCCTCAAGCATCTTATTTCATACTTCATAGCTTGACATTAGAATGTATTTTCTCCTTATTATTCTCTGTGCATTTCCTAAGGAACAGATAAAGAGAATTGGTTTATTAACAGTTAAGAGCTTCTTAAGTTAGAGATCAGTTACTATGTTCTCGTGTTCTTAATTTGTTATTTAGGTTGACACTGTAAGGAAAAATTAGATGCTAGACACTATTTGAGTTGAATTAATCGTTTGTGGTTAGCTTGAATTAACAGCGTAATTTTGTACAGAGTGAGATTCCCCTTGTCTCAGTGTGGTGGATAAGTATAAAACGTGTAACGGCCTTAGAATAAAATTTGTAGATGCTGAGCTACCTTTTTTGTTCTTAAAAAGTGTAAAAAATTCAGCAAAAATCAAATACAAAATGTCTCTTTCTCAGGCTTAACTCCCATGATTCTTTGTGGTTTATAGAGGTTACGCCCCATTGAAAGTTCAACAACAAGTTCACCCCTGATTCGACGAGTGGTCCCTGTCAAATATAACATAGATTTATATAGCCAACCCTAAAAGCAGAGTTCCAGTCAGTTTATTTTCCAGCCCTTCAACTTCTAAAAATTCCTATGCACTGGCTCTCGAAGAGTTAACGAGATGTGGAACGGAAGGAAGATATTCTCATAACTTGCAAAGTGATCAACATATCAACATGCGTGCTAGTCAGCGGTATTTTCAAGCAGCTGAAGACTTTCGTTGACGTTCCTTATTGTTTGAACGGATAGTCAAGAATATAGAATGTTTTCTTCCCTAGATGTCTGTATCGGTTGAAATGATATTTTATTGCCCGTGTTTGTTAATTTTGGTTTAGACAGAATGAAACGACGTTAAACGACTTCGAGTTAAGATCTAGATATCACCGGTCTATTAAAGGGTTTACACGCGGGATCAGTAGTCACTGAAATAATGTGCCAGAATAGTTTTTAGCATCTCTTATACCTTCTCCTGATGTCGCCATTTATGACTGTTTACTTCAAAGGTTTTTCTCTAAACTGTCAAACTCCTCTGATAAGCGTAGAAAATTAGAAAGAAAAGTCACATTTCAACTCGAGTCGATGTTTAAATTCTCTTCTTTCAACTGCTCTGGCTGGAAAGACCGATGCTGTAATTGCATATCAATGTACATGTCTTTAAACCAACTATCCTCTATCCTGGCAACCCTAGCCACTGAAATTCTAAATTTGTCTTCCATCTGGTTCTTACGCTGCGAAAGTTAGATTTCAATGAAGACAAGCTAGAGTTAGAATATCTTTGTGCATAACAGAAACTAATCCAAAGATCAATCAAGTTTTATATTTAGTTTTAAAGTTGAGTCGATGTTGTTATTGACCCATGAAAGAGATTCTGATATGGTAGCCTCTATGAAATTCTGTCCTGGAAACTGGAGTTGTGGCAACATCACGCTTACCATGAAAAACAACAATACATTTTATTGATCTGAAAAAAGGATTCATTTGACCATCAACTAAGACTTTCACTGGTTCACTCTGACAAAATTTTAACATAAGAGGTTTTAAAAGGCTTGAGTATTTGTTAAAATTGGCCAACTTGATGCAGCAACTCAGGATATAAATTGAATGCACACTTTTTTTTAACATTTTTTCATTAATGCAGTTACCTGCTGGCAAAACATGATATATTTCAACCCAACTATTTTCTTATGAACACCATTATCAAATAATTATGCAGGTACCCTGGCTAAATAGAAAATGTGTAGTATATACAAAATGTTTTAAATGCCACATTTAAACTAAGCGAACGACATTGAGAAACGTGTATAAGGGAACAGGGTCGCTTATTTCTGTCATTCATTTGCTTCTCACGCCTGTTGCGGACTGGTTCATGAGGCTGGGCTGTCAGGGCGAGCAAGCCATTAGATTTAAGGGAAATGTTAATTAGGAAAGTGATTATTTTGGAGCCTGGAAAATATCATTGTGTAAAGCCATACAGGTACTAGCAACCTCATTCTTATAAACTAGTACGAGGAAGGATACAACATTTTACTTCATAGATTTGATTCACAGGCTGTGCACAAAAATTTAATTGGGCTATTAGAACTAAAATCCCTAAGGAATGACAAAACGTAGCCGGGTTAACACTGAAGTCGCCTCTAGCGTTCAAGTCGTTGTTTTCAAATGTCGGTTTTTTTTGCGAATACAACGTGTATGGTATAAAGACAATGGCTCCGAGAAGCCGAATTAAGTACAAAGATAATAGATTGAAAATGATTGAGATCGTTGCAAAGATACTTGCAGCAAGGATGTGTTATTTCCAGAAATAGAAGAAAAGGTCAGAGTTGCCCCAGATGGCCAATACTGAGACAGGCTTAACCATGGCAAGAAATCGAGGTCAGTCAGCGGCCGATGTCACGGACGCAACACGAGCTGCGTTTCACCTTACTGCGTCTGCGCACTAAAATCAAGCATCAAAAGATGTCGGAAATTACCTTTTACAAAGCCATTGCCATAGGTGTGATTTCTATCATTTTTCTGTGTCTTGATAAAATCATACCACAATTTCAGCAAAGGGTAGGGTACGTCCACAACTAAGATGATATTCCTTGTCACTTTCAATCCCCAACTTCCATTTTAAAAATGAATCAAAGGGAGGTGTATCAGACATTTTGCAGCGCTGATAACTTCTTTATTATTTTCTTTCCGAGATATTGCTTGAGAAGCTGTTAAAATCTTGTCCAAATAAGAAGCTTACTATTTTGTTTTTCAAGTCAAATTATTTTCGCGCCAATGCTGCAATCTATGCCAATCTTTGAGCCTTCAGTAGCTGCCCTGTAGCGGTATTGTCCATAACAGGCTAGGTTACTATGTTTTTACAAAATGGCGATCGAAGAGTACTTTGAAATGTTTTCAGATCTTATAATTTTAGTTTTTGACTCAACGTCTCTACTGGGAACAAGACCCATGAGAAAAAAATTTTTTTGGACTTTTGGAAGTCGCTTGGCAGCGTGGATTCACACTTTTATGACTTCAAATAGCCTTCAATTAGAAGGTCGGCTTTCGCAGAGATCGAACAGACCTGGGCAATTGTGGCTGCAGGAGAAGCTTTAGCTGACCAACATAAGCCATTTTAAGACACTTAGGGCACCAAAAAGGTTTAAAGTTTCTTCGACTGGGGCAGATCGTAGCGAAATCGTAAGAGTTTGAGAACGGAGGTGAGTGATCTGGACACTCTTCTAATACATTTCATTACACGCCCTGAAGTATATGTACGTTTTGACAAAGTCAGCTTCAAGATTGTCCAAGACTGGGTTGTTCAAATCCCGGTACACGTTGCTGCTAGGGGTTGTAGCTAGGGATTGTTCCAGTTTATGCTTACATTTCTTTTTCTGAGCAATACTCGTATTAATCTTAATCGTGACAAATTACTCAACAGGAAAGTTATTTTGAACCTAGAATGAAAAAATGACATCTAAGGCACGTAAGGTTTGGTTTGTTTCTTTATAACCCTTTAGCCCCCAAGATCTGATTGTTAAATCTCCCCTCTAGCTGCTACACATTATCTTGTAAATTAGTTGTAAGAATTTGTTGTTAAATCAGCATAACAACTTTTCCCTGATAAGCTCTAGGATTCTTGTTACCTGTTTGCTGGATAATGTGAGGATATTATCAGGAGAAGTTTCATGTTAATCACTTCTGGGAGTTAAAAGGCTAATTAAGCTTACATAGTGCTAAGGATTTACTTATGTTTTTCTCCATGGAAAAATAGCAGTTACATGTAGTGGCTGCTTTAAATGAATTCTTCAGGACAAATTTATCTTCAGGTTTTTTTTATTTATTTGTTTTTCTTGTTTTGCTTTATTTTGTTTCAATTTACCCTTCAGCATAGTGCAACTTGTGGTTAAATTAATTAAGTGCAGAATGGATTCTTTGGCTCACCACTGAAATGAAACAAAAAAAGTTTAGTCAAAGTCATATTTGATTTTTGATGACAACTTATTAAATGGTCGCAGTGGGATAAAGGAGTGAAAAGAGTAACACTAAAGAGTAGTCACATGTCAGCTGTTAAAGCACTATGGTGGTGTGATCTCTGGGAAGATTTGTTTGCCACTGCACTTTGGGATTACAGAGAGTAACTTAACTGTTTAATATGTGTCTTCTTCTGAAATTTTGCCCCCTTATGTGACTTAATTAAAAGAAAGAAGGAAACTTTTAAGAAATGAATGAAATGCTTTCTTGCTGCCAAAAATCACATTGACATAATTTATTTTAAATTCATATAGTTTTTTCTTTCCATTGCATTTTTATTAAGCTATTTTGTTTTCAAGTCTGTTACTTTCATATATTTTTTTTTAATTAAAAAAATTAAGCCATTCATAAGATTAATTTTTTCTTTCCTAAGTTTCCTATATTTTAGGCTTTGCAGAATTTTGTAAGAGTTTTTTTAACCCTTAAACTCCCAGAGGTGATTAATATGCAACTTCTCCATATAATAAATATACATTTTCCAGCAAACAGGTAATGAGAATATTCAGACTTATCATGTCAAAGTTGTCATCTTGATCTAACACTGAATCCTTGTCCCTAATTTACCAGGAAAAGTGTAACAGCAAGAGTTGGAAGTAAAAGAGTGAAGAAAGCTATATGGTCAGTTTGTTTGTTTATCTGTTACTTTTTTTTGCTCAAGTTACTTATTTTGTATAAGTTCTTTACTGTAAATTTTATTAATTCTGATATATTTATCATTTTTCTCATTTGCTTTAAATCGTTCCCTATTGTCTTTAACCAGCTGTTTCTCCCTGGATCTGGTACAACATTTGTTAGTGTCTTGTTCTCCTTTATTTTGTTTTCTTTATCTCAAGTAAGGTATTATTTGTAATTTATTTTAGCAACTGCTTCAATTGTTCACCTTGCTTTGATTCTTCAGTTTTTTTTATTTTGTTTGGAAGTATATTAAAGAGCTTTTTTTTTGGACTGTAATAAGAGTATTTTTGGCCATCATGAGCACCTCTGGCACTGTGATTCCCACATCTTTTTTTCTCTTTCATTTATCTTTTTTTAACCAATGATGCTGTTGTTTTGTTCAGCTTATCAACATTTGCTGAGCAAGTCTGCAACATCTTGCAGTTCCCTTCAGTCTATAATTTTCCCCTTCACATGCATACCTACTTCTGATATATACTGATGATAAGATATTACCCAATATATCTGTCTTGAAGAGTTGTCTAATTTTGGTTGCCTGAAATTCTGATTTTTTTGGCTCAGTATATAATGGATGACAACCCAATTGGTAGCCTTTGAAAACCCGTGTCTTTGTTGGAGAAAAGAATGCTCATGCCTGAGAGGTTTATTTCATAAATTATATTACAGCTGCCCTCTTTTATGTCTATTATCCTTCAAATTTTTTTCAACACATAAGAAAAATGCTTATGAACAGACTACTGTTTATGGTGTGTCAGTGTTCTCTGAAATGATTTTGTGAACAAAAGAAACATTTTCCTTCTATAGCAATGCTCTTCATCTTGAATCAAATCTTATACACAGAGTTTTCCATGTAGATGTAAGGTTTGAAAATTGGGAAATATCACTTGAGGTATATTCTTACATATCCCCCAGTTTTAGCTAGGGGATACTCTGTCATTTGATGGGTTTGGACCAATGGCCCACAAGCAAATAATTGTATTTGTTGGATTATAAAGGAATTTATAGATCAAGAATAATTTTTTATAAAAGCAAGGTAGCTGATGTATTGTAAGTGTAATGTGTGCTTTTGTAATTAATTAAGATTTTAAAATATGAAAAAAGAAAAAACAGAGAGAAAGAAAGAAACCTCTGAAAAATACAAGAGACCAAATTGCTATTTTTGTCTCTGATTGGTTGATTATAGTGCCAGTATTCAAGCAAATCACAGACCATGGATCATGGAAAAGCGAAGAAATATTAGATTGTTTTTAGGCTCAATCAGTGTTATAAATAGCGCTGTGTAGGACAAATAAAATGATTAGTATAGTGTCCCAAATTGTCTCGTCCTATCCAACTACCTGAAATCTTGATCCTTTTAGTTCTGAGATCTGAGAGTTGATCCACTCAACTGAAAACCTGACACAGTTTGTTTTTAACATTGTATGTAGAATTTGTATGAGATTGTGTTAATGCTGAAACAAAAATTTGTCAAGTTTTTTTAGATATTTTATTTCCTTTATGGTTTTTGCTATATTTGTTTTTCAGACCCTTCATTATGCATGCTGTGTATCCCAGAAAGACAACATTACCAAACATACCTGTGAGACAAGCAGTAAGTTTCCTGGTCAAATGATCAGGTACTCTTTCCTTTCTGTGTTTAATTAGCTTTGATACCATGTTAGATTTAAAACCACAAACTCAATTATTATCATAACAAGATAGTCGAAGGGGGGCACAAAAGTGTCCTGTCAGGGATGGCTGAGACTTCATGTTGCTTGACAGTAGTATATCTCGTACTTGGTGACAGATGTTTAGAATATTTTTAGCCATCAAGAGATAAAGCACAATTTAATTACAGAAATTCATTGACTTTTATTCTGAGTATCACCTGTCAACAACCAATTACATTAACTAATTTACTAGCATAAAACCCATAATAAATCAAGTGTTCTTTTCCATGTGATAAAAGTAGCTCTTGCACATCTGTTGTTCTGAGTGATTTACTACAAAAGTGAGCCAAGTGATTAAATCGTTAGACAAACAGCTTTACTAATTGTTTTTTAACCTTTTAACCCCCAAGATCTTAATGTTAATTCTCCCCTCTAGCTGCTACACATGTCCTTGCAAATTAGGTACAAGAATTTGGTGTTAGATCAAGAAAGTGACTTTTACCTAAGAAATTTGAATATTCTCATTACCTGTTTGCTAGATATATGTATGGATATTTTAGGGAGAAGTTTCATGTTAATCACTTCTGGGAGTTAAAGGGTTAAGTGTAGTTTAGCAAACCCCAGTGAATGGGGCTAAGTTCTCAACAAAGAGTGGGGTGATATAAAAAGGAAGCCTTGGTTTTTTGAGTTTAATGCATTCTTTGCCATACTTTTCCAGAGTTTGTTTCACTTCAAACTTTGAACTGGCTTCAAGGGAAAAAGTTAGTTTTCTTTTCCTAAGACTCTCAACTGTTCCTTGAGCTGAGGTCAAAGGGTAAAATAAAAAGTGGTTTTTGAGTTGGGAGGTATGATATCATGATTTAAACAATTTAAAAATAATTTTGAGTACTTACATACTTAAACATGTTCTCTCAAACTCTAATATATACTCTCAAATTAGTCAGCTTTAATCAGGTTCATACTTTTATCATGCAGTGGGTACTGTCCTACAGTAACAGAGGGATTGTCAAATTGTTGGTGTTCTTTTTTGTTATTTTCTCCCCAATTTTATTTTACTGTCATCAGCAAAAATTAGTGACTTGAGATAAGAGATGGACTACAGCAAGTCACTCAGACATAGGACTGTTGTGCTTTGTCTACTTAAATACAAATACTACCTTTAAAGTAATCTAATGATAATCATTATATACTGAAACAAAATATGTTTCATTCCTGATTGGTCTGGTGTAAATGAATTGAAAAATAAGTTACTAAGGTACTTGATATAACCTGTTACTGAAGTTACAGGTTTTCCATGCTACACACTGGCTTGAAATTAAAGCTTCTTGGGATAACTTAACAACACTAAACTTTTTCGTAGTTAGAAAAAAAAAATTACAATTTGATGTGTCCATCACCCTCTGCCTTCTAAGAATAATCAAATCAAACAATATAATTTAGGGTGTGAAATAATTTTATTTTTTCTGATAGCCACTTGGCTCCTAAATTCTTCAAAGTGGTAGCCAATTCAAAAAAGTTGTTCACCAGTTTCAAAGACAATCAAAACCTTTTTTTACGCTGTCATCGTTCTAGAAAATAAGTTAGGGAAAAGATCTTTAACGTGCTTCAAAGGGAACACTAGAATGTATGATATGCAATGTTCAAGCTCACCTAAATCCAAGATGGCATCTAGTTTTCGATTGAGATGCATGTGCTGCATTTTGGAAACAAACTTAACGAGGAAGTTTGCCGCGGATTTATCAGTCGCCAATTTGGTGACTAATTTTCAGGATTTGGTCACCAAAGTAAAAAATTTGGTTGTATTGGTGCCTGTATTAGGCAAAATTTCATGCCCTGTAATTATCTTAAGGAATTTTCCAACTAGTTGAAAATGTTTTGAGAAATGTGCACCAGGAATGTACAAAGAGCAGTATTTTAAAAAGATTTTGTTTAGAACATATCATACATAAAAATGCATAAACAGCTGTTGCATTTAAAAATTTATGGTTTCTCATAATTTTGTACAAAAGGTTTGCAAAAAGCTCTGCAGTGGCTTGTGCAATTACCAATGCTATCTAAACATCACTCATGCCTTTGAATTAAGAAATGTACTTTTGGTATTTATCCGAATCACATACGACTTTATACACGATGATAGTTATACTGAAGCAGGTTGTTCGGGGAAGCTCATGGGATTTCCCTTACAAATACATGTAAGATTAGATTCATAGAATTTAGCAATAGAAAAAAAGAAACAAATTTCATGATATTTGGAAGATGATGCTCATGTAACTGTTACGCTGTTAGACACATTTTATCTGCACCCTGTGCTCACATGTGCCAATTCCTGCAAGAACACACTGTCAGCAAAGGAAATCATAAAAGCACAATGATATTATACAATCCTTCATACATACACATGCATTTGGTATTGTCTGTTTTAACCCTTTACATTCTAACATTGATACATATGCATATTCTCCATTCTCCAGAGGAATTTGTTCAACAATCAAGACCTGATAACAGGTTTCTTATTTTGGGAAAATTTGTCGGTTTAACTTACCTTCGGACAATCATGAAAATTACAACGATCTAACCAAGATAAACACAGGAATCAAATTTACCCACTGAATAAATATAGGGGTCCGAGGAACGTAACCACAAAGTAAGGCAAAGACCTTGACAAGTGGTTGCGTGACAGTTATGAAATTTCATTTCTGTTGTCAAGGTCATGTGATTGTTTTAATTGTGCGAATGTCACGATTACATACTCAAATTCTAGGAACCAAACGAGGTGATGAATCTATGCATTTCCTAATGTTCTGACAAGAGGAATTTGTTCAACAATTAAGACCTTTTTTTGTTAGTGATCATGTCCTCTATTCAGTGTCACTATAAAAATGATAATTTAGGGATAATATTGCAAGGAGAAAATGGTTGCTTGTCACTATTTGAGGTTAAAGGTTCAGGGAAAGTTAATGTTTAAACAGTAGAAAACCTGGTGTGCCTGGCCTTTTTTTTCCTCTGGGACAAGTTGTAAGTAAAATAGGGATTCTTATCAATAAAAAATTTGTCGCGTATTTAATTTTTTATCTCTCTGAAGTTTCCCTCTTGTTTGATGATGTATTTTTGTTGCAGGCAAAGAAAATTTAATTGTAGAAACTTGAAAAGAGACAACTACACCTGTTGCAGCAAAGTTCAGAGACAAAGAATGCTACAGGAGACCCACTCACTTTTTGTCTGGGATGAAAAATGTAGTGAGGAGATTTATGAGCTTGTGGAAACTTAAAAGATTACTGCTAATACAAAATATATGATACTTACATGGCGTACTCAGTATGTTGTGTCCTGTGTACATTTCATTTAAATAATGAGATTATATTTGAAAACTGAAATAGAAGCTAAAATGCTGGGCAGTTGAACCCATGAAGCACAGAAAGATCAGTCATTAAAAAGAGTACTGGGCATATGATCATAAAAAAGTCAAGTTTTATCTTAGTTTGATGGCTTGTTATTGAATCTGTGCATTCTAATTATGTCACTTGCTAACTGTAATCTGAAATCCACAAGTTGTAATATTTCTGCCTCAGTGTCCCCATCTTCTGTCCCTGAGATGTCAAAATGGCAGTTGCACTGTGTGATGCTGATAAGGATTTGTTATATCCTATTGTGGCTCCCTTTTCTAAGCTTTTGGAAAGATTATCTAATAAACAAAAAATATCCAGGGTTTATTTCACCTCAGTTGGTTTTTGTAACAGAAAGGAGTACAATAATCCAGTTATACCCTAACACACCACAGGAAGCCCAAGCTTCTATATTAACACTCTGTTAATATATTAATACTGCAAAGATATAAACACTGTAAACTGCTGCTTACAAGCCCCAACCCCCATATATGAGCCACCACCCCCCTCCCCCCCCAGGTTAAATGCCAATCTACCTTTGGACAAAAAGAAATTGTAAAATGTAAAAGAAAAATATTTAATTCTAGGAGAAAGATGAACTTCAAGGGGGAAGTCTAAACCTCAGTTTTGTTATCTTACAGTTTTGCTCGTGTTGCTAGTTTTTTTTGTTTGTTTTAATTCTGTTTCAAATGTGTTGAAACGACTTTGAGTTATTTTGACGTTTTGAAGCTTAATTAAAATCCAATAATTGCAAAACGTATTTGATCCGCGCTCAGCATCTTTCGCTTTGTCTATTACTTTCACAAGTCCCCTCGGATATAAGCCCCTGCCTTTATAGGCCCCCTCGGACATAGGCCCCTCCGTTTATAAGCCCCCTCGGATATAGGCCCCTCCGTTTAAAACCTCTTCCTAAACCTCTTATGAAGTTGCATAATCACTGAGCTTGTAATCGTTAGGTTTCGGCATATTTGTTTTGTGGAACTTCAAGAATTGTATTAGTGACATTCTCAACTTGAAAGTTTGATTCCGTTTTTATTAAAAAAAAAAAGATAACACAGCTTTTTTTCGAATTTTCAAGGTTACTTTGCGGCTGATTAGCTCGCTGTTGAGAGAGGCAAGAGAGGGAACTGAAAACTACTTTTGCGGCCGTAAATCAGCTTTAAAAAAACTCAAAATTCAAACGAGTAAACAATATAGAGGCAAGTAAAGTTCTTTGTTCAAAAGTATTTCAAATTTCTGGGTTAAGTATGCAACAGTTTATTCTCAGACAAATCCTCGTATTTCGCTCGTCGGCTAAAGTAATAATCATATTTGCATAGTTATGAAGGCTAACTGTGCGAGCCTGGGCTGCCTGTGGGCTCAGTCAGGCATTTAGCGAAGAACTTAAAAACAAGAAAAGGGCGGAATTACCCAAAATGCGCCAGTTATTTTTAATGGTTGGGAGGGGGGCAGGGCTGATGTTGGCCTTAATTTTCTTCATGCTCTCGGTTAATGGAAATGAGCGAAAAAGTTGCCGTGGGATCAGGAACTTTACCTCGCCCGGTTCTTCTCTTGTCTCTAATCCACTGACTCAGAGTCGCAAACAGGTTTCTTATTGTGGGAAAATTTGTCGGTTTAACTTACCTTCGGACAATCATGAAAATGACAACGATCTAACCAAGATAACACAGGAATCAAATTTACCCACTGAATAAATATAGGGGTTCGAGGAACGTAACCACAAAGTAAGGCAAAGACCTCGACAAGTAGTCGCGTGACAGTTGCGAAATTTGATTTCCGTTGTCAAGGTCATGTGATTATTTTAATTGTGCGAATGTCACGATTACATACTCAAATTTCAGGAACCCAAACGAGGCGATTAATCGACCTCCCGGCTCTCGTCTCGTCGAATTTCTCGTTTGTAAAAGTGCTCTGCAGTTGTCTACAAATCATTTAGTTTCACACCTCTGCCGAAGGAAAGGAACTTAAGCTGTAGGTGAATCTTCCCACGAGATTTGAGTAACAGATTGGTTGAATCCTAACCTCTGTGTTCCAGGTAAGACTAGGTGAAGCGATTTAGAAGATGTTTTGATAACAGTCGTTGTTTGTAATGCCCCGAGTTGTAAATATGTCTCAAATAACCTGCTTCAGTACAACTATCATCGTGTACATAGTCGTATGTGATTCTGTTAAATAGCAAAAGTGAAGCAAGACCAAGCTTAATAGAATCTGAATATAACTTAAGGGTCCGGGATGTTGGATAAACATTCGAGCGCGAGGTCGTTAGCTTTTGTTTTCTCGGAAATGTCGATGAGAAACTTCAGAACGCTTAACCTATTGTCAAAACATTTGGAAGAGACGTACTTTTGGAAAATTCGGTTCGGGACTCGCTATGCTCGCATGTGAACCATTTCCAGAACAAACTAAGAGAGTCGTGAACTCAAGGAAGAAAGCCGTGTAATATTGATCAAGTGGTTGTAATATTTCCAAAGGTTGCTTGTCTTTATAAATCTACCGCTTTAATCTCTCTCTTATCGGCTGTTAATCATGTCTAACGCAGCTAAATGTGTTTCACATTGTGTAGAAGTTCGTGATTTGATTTGATCATTTAGACAGTCACATTGACTCGTTTTGAAGTTTACGCATTCACTCGGTTTTAAAAATATTTCACCATGGTTACGGTTATAGCAATGGGTAAATACAACCAAAGAAGCCGGGTAAAACTCCCAAAACACCACAATCGAGAGGGCATCCCTCTTTCTGTCTCTGGAATATTGATTATGTGATCAAAGTCATGAGTTTCATTTTCAAGAGAAGAAAAATTACCTCTGCCCCCGGTCGCTCTCAACTAGGAATTTCCCTTTTTATACCAAACGTCTATTCAAATTGAGCCGCAGCTAAATTCTTTAATTTGAACTTAAGATTGTCATGCAAGACATAAATTATCACGGAATGAAGCTTATAAGAGATTAAACTGTGTAAAGAAACCACCGATTTTTTTTCTTTTGTATTGTGGCTCGTTTAACTTGAGCTTCAACCGATAAGGTTGGAAAATGAACTGATCGCTGAAGCGCTCGAGGAAGACAAATGATATTTTCCTTTGTGTTCTTTTTTAGCTATGGAGGTTCCTCAAGGCAAGACAGATCAAAATCGCGAACAAGACGGCTCTCCAGGTTTGAAAACACTGAATATGAACATTAGCACTATTCTACAATAAAATATTTCATGCTTAGAGTAGAGCTACCACATATTGCAAGTTTACTGTAAATATTGATCATGACCTTAAATTTTGTTTGAAAGTAAAATTAGTACAGCGACACGAGGATGGAGAAACATGAAACTTAATCGTGCTGAAAATATTGCGTGGCTTTCAGAGCTGTTAGTTAGAGCTTAACCGGAAAAAAAAAACTACAGGCTAGTCTGCCATCTTTTGGTGGATATTTTCACCTCATTTTGCTTAAAGAGATGTATCACTAGCCAGGAACAGGAAAAAAGCTTAAGAGTGTGTCCACGAGAGCACTAGGCAGTCGTGCTACACACCATCTCACCGATTTCAATGAAATTTGGCCAGTTTAAAGGATCTACCCCAAAACTCAGAAAGACAAATTAGTTTCTGTTTTGGTTTTTTCCGGGGGGAGATAGACAACCCCCCGGTTTTTCTTGGTTTTCACCAGGGAAATCACTTCAAAGTACGTGAGATGTATGAAGCTTTCACTGCCATGGTATTTAACCAATTACTCTGAGGGTTTGCACACATATTATTACATCCTTAGTAAATGTCCGACACAAGTATCAGTCAATTTGATTGACGGCTTATCAATCAAAAGAGGCAAATAAACGACTGTGTTCTTAGACCTTTCTTTTCGATTCATCCAAATATTAACAACTTTGGGGTCAAATATCTCCTCTTGCCAGAAAGCTACAACACTAATCTTAATTTCTCCTTATAATCCATCATTTCATCTCTGAAAACCATCAAAAAAAATCTCAAGGCACTGCCGTATTTTTGTGTTAAATGCCTTTTAAAATCTGCGACTGTGACAAGCTTCTCTCAACTACACCAGTCACGCAATTCTGGATCTAGGCGGTCACTTAACTAAATAAACCTACATTTTTTAGCTCTCTTTACAAGATGATTGATCAAGAAAGCTAAAAAATTTGAAGAATTTTAGAGATTTTTCGTAGGAATGGAGAATTTCACGCTTACAGTGATGCGTGTTGGCGAAAAATTAATGGGAAAATCGTAGCGTTTCTTTTTTCTGTCGTTTATTACTCTGGAGATTTGCTGAAATCAGAAAATATGGCTTTTGTTCAGCACAAAACATTCATTAGTCTATAATTTGATTGTTTGTCGTCATTACTGCTCATTTCAGGGGATTTTAAAGTCACACGCTGCGTTTTGGTTGACATTATCACAAGTTCCAGTGTGCTACAACTTCGGCTTTTACAGACGAGAAATTCTGCGCTCTCGCTCGAGAGCAAATATCAATAGCTCCATCAAACTAGAAACTGTGCTACTATCCCGAAAATAACATTAAAATAGTGTTGACGTTGTCACTTACCGCCATCAAACATTTCTATGCAGAACTCCGCCAAACTAACATCTGTTGCGTGACCCGTAGACTTTCCGTAGGAATTATTCAAGCGCGTTGTTCATGCTTTCTGCTAAATAAAAATTTCAGAATAATCTGCAGATCTCTACGATTATTTGCTTGCTTCTATCGTAAAATACAGTATTTTTTTAAAGCATGGCGACTTCTTTGTTAGAAATATGGACGCCAGCGTGGAGCTCTGAAATTACATGTCTCTTTTACAAAGGAAATTTTTTCTTTTCTTTACAGAATGGTACTCTTTCTTTCTTCTTTGGGCCATTTTTTTCTTTTTTCTTTTTTTTTTACTGAGGACTTTTTTCCGCTCTTGATTTTTTCGTCGGCAAGATTTTTCGACAAGCAAAGAGCTTCTACGAGTGATTTTTTTAAAGTGCGCGATGTAAACAAGATATGGGATTACATTTAAGTGAAAATCGAGCCTCAACGTGAGCGGTTGCCGCGAAACTCGCCCAGGGGATGCGCCCAGGTCCAAGATTATGACACCTTCCTAATTTATTAACTTTCATTTAAAAATACGTTTTTCGAAATAAATCGGTTGCTTTTATAGATTTCGGGATTATTTTATGGAAACGTTATGTTGAATGTTTGAATTCAGTTTAGTCAAATAAAGCAAAATCGATTTTTTTCGACCTCTGAAGGTGGAGATTCCCTCTGCCCCCGGTCGCTCGCAGCTAGGAATTTTCCCTTCTTCCATGGTATGCGTATGGCATACCATGGTGAAAACCCAGCTGTGTTTCTCTTTCATTGCATGGACAAATTGCAAAGCTAGTCAATAGGGATACGTAAAATCTTATCGATTTTCATCTTATGTAAACATTGGCGGCTGGATTGATCAGAAGCGGACGAAAATAATTTTCTGACAAAAGGAAACCTATGGAAATCATTTCCGCATATCTATAATTTCACTCAGTCAAAAAAACTACCGGTCATATTAAGTACGTTGTGAGGTATTTTCGTTCCGAGGCAAAAAACATATCAGATACAAGCTGGAGAAAACCGTGTAAACAAAGATCATTGCGTTACAATGCAAAGATATATTGAGGATTCGAGAATGGTGGAGTTTGGCTTGTGCAGGCGAGGAAAGATTTGGATTCCAGCAGCTAAATTTAACGAATTCTGCAAAAGTAAATTCGACAAACGCAGGTTACTATTTTTTGCTGTTTTTGTCGGCTGTATATAGGTTAATTATTCTGCGGAGTTAGATGGTTACCATAATTTTGGATCTCTTCGTGATATTCCGGAACCTTGGCTTTTGAAATAAGAGCAACCTTGCTTTGCAGTAAGACCTGTAACTACAAGTTAACAACCATGTTTCATTATGCACGAGTTGGCCATGATTCTTTGATTAGATAAAGGAGGCCGTTGAATTTATTTGTCATGCTGTGGTGTTTTAATCGATTTCTTTCTTACCACAAACTTAACTGCAAATATATACGGCCTGTTTTCGTACTTACTGACGTTTTCGATAAACAAATCACGGCTCAAAGGAGAGAAGTCTGTCAGCGGGGATGGAAATTGTTTTTTACCGGGATGTTGCTTTTAGGAGGAATGAAGCAGGCGCTGAGAAACACGAGGAGATTAGGAGGTGGAGTGGCAGTTTGTTTCAGAAAAAGGTTTTTGAGCTGCGACTCTTCGCCATTCGCCTACACTTAGTAGCTCCCAGGCATCCAACGGAATCACCTTTAGGCGTCTTACTATACTTACGTATATTTAAATTGAGCCGCAGCTTAATTCTTTAAAACTAGGTATACCTATCGATAGAGTGCCAACGAGCGATCAATTTGTGGTTTGATAAGGGGGTTTATGCTGAGGCATAGTTTTTTTCAATTGATAAAAGGGTTTTTAATAAGAGTAACATGGAAACTGTACTAAGGTTTAAGGGCTTGGTAATATTAACCAAGTCATTTAATAACTTGAACATGTGAAAGGATATGAATAGTTCTTGTTATTAATGTAACATTATAAAGAATAACATAACAAAGAATATGAATTGTGTTGTATTGTATAACTGTTGCTTTGAAAGAGCATAAAAAAATAACACTGAATTTTTCAGTTACAATATGTTGATTGAAGCATATAGAAGGGGTTTTGGTTAGTACAATGTTTGTGAACAGAAACATACATGCACTAGTCTTTGCGAACTTAGTAATCTTAAAAAAAGCGTATGAACTTGAACGTGAAAACCAATGTGAATGGTTTTCTGCTATTAATACAACATCTTGAACATCAATACCATGGTAAGAAATAAAATTAACTTGTTTCGTATGTATGCTTTCAAATAACAGGTAACGTAACATTGAATCAGAACATGGTAATGAAAGTTTGTTGAAGTCTTGATACTTAAGTGTTGTAAATAAATATTTTAGTCGGTGGTCTGGCTTTGTTAATTCTGTACTGTAGGACAGTTTAACTCGACAGTGAAGATGATGATATTTCAGTGATCACTTTTCTGTTGACATTATATTTGAATTCTATGTCTTGAAGATCCATAAGTAGTTCTTTAATTGTGTCCGAGTCACTAAGTAATGAGATTGTCGGGTGGGTGGCGAAGAGGGACTCCAAGACATCTGTAAATGCTGTTAACCAAATGTCTTTTTCATCCAAATGTACAAGTAGTTGAACAGATGCATCTCGTTTGCATTGCATCGTTCTTTGTCGGACTCGACAGTTTTTACATTTGAGTGTGTTCTGTTGGGAGATTTCATTAATTTTACGTTTGCATGCTTGGCAGGTGATGAAAATGCTTAGTTTGCTGATCATTTTGAGGCTCTCTACTTTTGCTTCTTTCTCTAAATTTGCAAGTAATGCAGGGCCATTTATAGGTTTCAGTTGTTGATTGGCTTGTTTAAACGTTGTTGTAGGGGTTGTTCCCAGATGAGTGATCCCTTGGAAGTGCTTTGCAGTAAGGTTTTCAAACTCATATGTGGTGCCAGTTTTGATGTTCTTGAAAAGTGGATCCCATATATGAATAGCAGCAGTTCCAGTTTCATCCTCCAGGACACAGTCTTCCTTTACAGTTGTCATTTCACTTGAGGATTTCAATTGATTAGGTTTAGGGTTTTCATTTCCCAGTGAAATGGAAGCAGTGACATTTACTTTCTGATTGACTTGGAGTGTGGGGAGCTCCTCAAGTGTAATCTCCTTGGCAGGCTGAGTTGAGGGCTCAGTCTTTTGGGATTTGTTGATGGGTTTGTAAGCAAAATCAATTTCAAAGGTTGGTGTTACCCTTACTGTTGATTGCTGGTTGAATATGATGTCATTGTTGCTGTTTTGCTTAGTGTTTTTGAGGGTTACAACTGTTTTTGATGCTTCATGTTCTTGTAGCATGGAGTGGTTTGCAATATTAAATCCTACAACTCGTCTCAATTTTGATGGGCTTGTTTGTAAATCAAAATCATACCACTGATTTTGATTTCGTGAGCGTTGTATAGGACTCAAATTCTGAATGTAGCCACGGTGATTATCTAAGAAAGAGGAAATAAAAACTGAAGTTAGACATGAAATGTTGATCACAAAAAGTTACTGCATCACTGTCAATCAAATGTTCTGCAGCTCTTTGCAGCTCGTGACTGCTGTCAATTGTGCAGTAATCAAATCAAATCAAATCATTCAGCACAGTTCAGACAGCAGAAGTTGGGAGGAGCCACCAAAGATTTCAGTGACGGTAGTGAAATTGCGTTTGTCAGTAAGGTTTGAATTTTAGAAATGGCAATATATTTTTTAAATTACTAGATGTAATCTAGTATGGTGAGGCCAGACGAAGATTTTGTAACAAAAATTACAAGGGGTTGTTTCCTTTCAGCAGTTCTTGCTCATTCAATCTCCCTCCCCACCTACTTTCCAAGTGAAGAAAACAGGAATATGGAGAACCACAAAAAACCAAACATTGTAAATTAAAGCTACAGGTACTTACCAGAGTTTGTATTTTCTTTTGACATGATTGACTGACAGGAGATCTGGAAACTGAAGAAAAAGAAAATTTTCAAACAGCGCAGAAACATTTTTTTTTGAAATATCAAGGATTGTGTAAGCAGAAAGCACTGACAATGCATTTCCTTTTTTTTAGAGTAGAATATGAAATGTGAAATGTTTGTTGAAAATATTTGGAACCAGTCACCACAGGGAGACAAGATCAAAATTGTACAAAGTTGATTTTGAATTGTAATTGACTTTTTATCTTTTAATCTTAAGTGTAAAAGAAATATTTATGCGTGCATTGATCGCTTTGATTTGTTTAAAAGAGTATGACATATACGAAAATGTTTTTTAAGATATTTTGAGACGGGAATTCAGTGTTTCATTAGCCAACATATCAAGACGGTTTTCTTCTTCTAATCTAAACTTAAAGTTAGTAGACTTTTTGACCGCTTGTAACCTCTCTAGTGTCATTGGCTCAATAAGAAGATGTTGTATTATTTTTACTCTGCTTAAAGCAACATATGTAATTCCAGGAGATCTTTCTGATGATCCTAAATCAATCCAAGCTTTAGAGAGGGTCAGACCTTGACATTTATGAATTGTCATTTATTGCTAATTTTAATGGCAATTGCTTTCTCTCATATTTTTTTCCTAAACTTTCTGAAACTTGGGTGATGGGACAAATTGGGACACATCTTTGAAACAGAGAAGAAACTGATGGTCCTTTATATTCATCATCAAATTGAACCAATACACATATTGGAAGACATGGAGGTTGTTGTCCTTCATCATACACAAAGTCAAGTACTGTACCTAATGTTCCATTACAAAGGCCAACATCAGTCCATAGATTCATCGTTAACATTACTTTTGCTCCTTTTGATAAGTAAACTATAGGTTTAAGGCCTCCCATGTCATCAGCACTAAGTGTTTGTGTTCCAATAGAGTGACGAGCTTTAATTGTTGCTATTGGTTGACCCAAGCTTTTAAGTCTACTAATGTTTAATTCTGCGACTTTTTCCTTATGATAACAAATTCTTACAGAATTCTTTTCAAACTCATTCACATTGTGCACTTTGTCCGGTGTTCTGGAAATTAAAGAGTGCCAATCTGATTCAGTTGATTCACCATGGCGAGCTCAGGTTAGCATTTCTCTAAAATTGGATTGTTCAATATTGTTTCCTTGAACTCTTTGATTAACTGTCAATTTAACAACTTTCTTGAATTCATGATATAGGAGAAAACCTTGAATTTGCTTTTCTGTTTTTGGCATAGAATGGTAAAGTGGTTTGTCACCTACTGGTGGTAACTGAGCTATGTCACCGACAAGTATGACAGATATGCTGCCAAATGTCATGTCTGTTCGTCCAGTAGCTTGTCTGCAACGACTATCAATCCATCCGAACAAACTCTGGCCAACGAAAGAGTATTCATGTATTATTAAATATTTAACGTTTTCAAGGTTACTTTGTAGTTGTTGCAAAGGTATTCCTTTTAAATCACAATGTCTGTTTGAACCAATAGGTAATTTTAGCAGTGAATGTAGCGTTACTCCATTGACATTGAATGATGCTTTTCCAGCTTTTTTCTAACCCTAACCCTAAGCTAAAACCTTACATTTTTCCTGAAGCAAATTTCTTAAGGAATTAATGAGATAGCTTTTCCCTGTTCCTGCTACACCCATAATAAGAAAGCGCAAGGGATTTTGTTTACCACTGGAAAAATGATTGGAAACTATTTGATAAGCTACTTGCTGCATTCTACTAAAAGTTGAAGTATCTATGATTCTTGTTTCACAGGAATGGTGAGCACTATTCTTGTTTTTCTCTCTGTTTATCCATGTAGGCATTGCATTTATCTCATCATTTGTGAAATACTGATACACTTGATGCCAATATGCATGTGGTACAGGTGTAGATTTCTCACAAGTATCAGTTGTTTGAATAGTCAACTCTG
The DNA here is from genome assembly GCF_964200805.1 of Pocillopora damicornis. Taxonomy (NCBI): domain Eukaryota; kingdom Metazoa; phylum Cnidaria; class Anthozoa; order Scleractinia; family Pocilloporidae; genus Pocillopora; species Pocillopora damicornis. The sequence continues at coordinate 27,740,381 of NC_142670.1, read as the reverse complement.
CCATAAGCATCCACTCTTCTCTTTCACTTTTGGTGTTGTAATCTTCTTCAAAAGAATCCTTATTCAAAGGTGTTATGCATATGTAGTTGTTTACATCTTGCATTTTGGTTTCCCAATCAGGGACTAAGGATTTTGCAGTATCAGTTAGCAAGAATTTTTTCCAACATGTTGTGTATCATCAGCCTGTGGAAGGTTATCCCATGCATCATCAGGTGTATATTGCCAGGGTTTGTATTTAAGCAACTGATATTTACAAAACAAACCATAGTCTTCACTCTTTGGATTGGATGAATAATTAGGATAGGTTTTGACAATTACAGTTTTGTCTCTTTGTTTAAGTTTAGAGGCTTTGAAAGTAAACGTTGATGCAAACTTGAAAAAATTGTACTCTAATAACTGCAGGTCTACCTTGAGATACTTGTAACGTTCAGCATAGGTATCAAGCAATGAAGGAGCAGTACAAATTTGGTTATTTGCTTTAAGGTGTACTCTTCTCGATCCATCAAGAGATGCAGTGATAACCTCATGTGTTGCACTTACAAATTTTATTGACAGTAAATGATGCATTACCTCTTGAATAGAATAGTCTCTTTGACCAACAGTTTTCAGCAAAATTTGCTTAAGGGCACTTGGAGTATCAGTTGTATCATTCATTTTGGTGATAATATTGGTGAAAGCATTTTTGACAACAGAAGATGCTTTCTCAGCTTTGGATGTGTATTTAACAAGATATTCCAGACAGGCATGATAATCTATAATAATTTGAATGTCGCAATTTGCTCTCCACCCTTGAAGTTGTAATGGTTGATGACGATTCAATCTAGAGCCATTTCGTTTTGTGACAATAACAGCTTTATATTCTGTTTCACCAGTTTTTGTATTTATTGGTTCAAAATCAAGTCTAGTGTCAGGACAGTCGTCATAAGGAAAGTTAAATCTACAATGCAATTCGGATTTGTCATTTTGTCGAAGACAATATTTAGTACTACATGTAGTGTGTCTCTCGACTGAATTTAACAAATGTACGTAATCTTTTGCTATTTCATTGGTTTTTAATGAAAGATATGATTTTTGACATGGGTGAGTTTCTGGTTTTGACCATCCACCATCAGGAGAGGAAGGATTCCAAGTTTGACATCAAAAAGTCAACATATCTACAAAGGATTGTCTCAGCCTCTTTGCCTTCTTGTATTTCGTTGTCAATATTCACAATTTGCTCTTTAGTTAGTTTCATGTTGGTTTTCACTTTTAAATTTTGAAGCTAAGTATCCCTCGAGGGCCTTCTCAGTGAGGGTACATAATCCTGGGTCATTTTTTAACTTAGCAACTCCATGACAATGGATTGATCCTCTTTGGACTGCATATTCATATCTATACCAATGCCAGGAAGAGTGCAGTGATTCTTCCAACCAAAACTTGACAAACCGATCAGTTCTTTCTGAAAAGACCCAATCTAACAGACGTGTCGAATAAGTATTTATTTATTTATTAAATGTGGATTGTTTAAAACATTTTTGTGTCTATCACCTGGAGTCAGTTTTTCAGTGAAACTGTTGCTTAAAAGCTTGTGAAATCCTGGCCAGTGATATTCTGCACAAGATAAAGTAAAAAATATTGTTGGAGGTCCCTTTTGGCTTATTGTAGCTTTCAAATCTTCTTTTGACTTTTGCCAATAACCAGTGCTACCAGTTATGTTTTTGGCATAATGCATCAGCTTAGACATAAGTAAAGAATAGCTAATGGTAGTAAGCATTTTTTTTAGTTGTTCATCAGTTAGGTGGGCTTCATTTGGATTTTGTTTAAGAAATATACTACCCTGACCAAGAAGTCTGTGTCTTTGGATCATATTGAATGCCCAGTAAGCAAATCGTGGATGTCTTGCAAATCTGTACACCCATTCACCATTGATGTTTTCAGCAAACTTTATCAAATGCTTTACTTTTTCACCCAAGGTTGCATGTCGCTTTGTAGCAGTATTAGTTGGATCGCCTGTACCATCAGGGAAAAGAGTGGGAAAAGCCATTGTTACTAGTAGTTGAATTTTGAACTCATTTAAAGGTTTCCTTCCCCTATTAGGCCATGTAGTTTTATGGTGTTGTAATAGTTCGTCTTTTATTAGCTGCTTTTGTGGCTTCAAAACAACAGGATTTAATACAGTGCTGCTTAACTCTGTTTCATGATTGAATGGTATTTCATCACTATCAAGTGGACCTCTATCTGGATCTATTTCATCGTCACTGATTTTAGTACAATGAACCTTTTGCAAGTCACTAGGAATTCCTTCAGTTGGAAGGGAAGACAAACAAGTATAATCAATTTTAATGTTTTTGTACACAGGATTGTGATCAACTAACCACTGCAGAGCCACAGAAACTTTTTATCTTTGAACAATTAAATCTTTAGAAGTGTTATTCTTGCCTTCCGCTATTATTACTATTATAGGGAGTTCTTTGGGATATTTTGGTAGTGTGTCTGCAAGATCCTGGATATCTTGAGGGAAATTAATGCAATGACCTTTATAGGCTCTTCGTCCACCTGGCTTTGTGTAAACACTGATAACTGGAAAAGCACGAGCAATTAACATCTCTTCTATTTGGGTTAGACCTTGTAATTCTTTTGGAACTTGAGCTGGTATCATGCTGTTTTGAGCTGAGAACTTTTTAATACTGTTCTTGTCTCTTACACATCTTGAACAAACATAGTCTGCTTTTTTGTTTTTTACTGACAATGGCCATGCTTCATGGCAAACTCGGCAATGCCAGATTTTGAAAATCATGGACTCATGAAACCTCTTTATATTAACTGCTGCCCACTCCTGATGGTGAAGTTGTCCATATGTTTTAGCATGAAACAGTGAAAGATACTTATCTTGACTTACCACAGGACACTGTTTTGTTTTTTTTTCAATGAACTGTGTTCCTGCTTCACAAGTAGTTTGATTATTAACACTTTTCATTTTACTTCCAGAGTTGTTTTGGTCACTTTTCTTTCTTTTTCTATATTCCTTCATGTAATGTTTGTTCTTAATCCTTTTTCTTAGTTTGTCTGCTTCATTTGTAGGCATTTTTTTTAATGTTGTCCTTTTCCTATAATCCTTCACATACTGTTTGTTTTTGATCTTTTTTCTTAGTTTATCTTCTTCATTTGTAGTCAATTTTTTTTAATGTTATTTTTTTTTCTATATTCCTTCATGTACGCTTTGCTCTTGATCCTTTCTCTTAGTTCATCTGCTTCATTTGTAGTCAATTTTTTTAAGGTTATCTTTTTTTTCTATATTCCTTCATATATGCTTTGTTCCTGATCCTTTTTCTTAGTTTATCTGTCTCATTTGTAGTCAATTGTTTCTTAATGTTATTTTTTTTCTATATTCCTTCATGTATGCTTTGTTCTTGATCCTTTTCCTTAGTTTATCCGTTTCATTTGTAGTCAATTTTTTTTATTATGCTGCCACCTGCACTCATTTTCATTAGTTCTCTCTTCTAATTTACCTATGCCATTTGTAACATCTGATTTTTTGTTTCTGTATGTTTTCAGATGTTTTTGTTGTGTATCCAACTTAAGTCTCTTATCAGCTTCCTTTATTTCTGATTGTGTCCTTTTTTTGTTATTAAACGAATCATCTTGTTTACTTTCTTCCTCAATTTGATATGAAGAAGAGCTCAATTTGCCTGATTTAAAAAACACATTAGGCACCTGAGATTGAGTTCCACCCTGCATTGTTTCATAGCATTTGTCTTTTGGAAATGCTTCAGTTGGGCTATTTGGCTGTAAATCAGTTTCAATTGTGGATGAACACTTTTCAAACACAGCAAAAAACCAACCATTAGGGTAATTATTCAAAAGATCCTGAATTGAAGTGAAACTTCTCACTGACACACACAAATCATCAATATATATCCATTCAGTGTGATTATTTATAGCCACTGTAAAATGATGACTTGCACAGCGTACCATGCCTTTTAGTTCATAACTTTGACCTAACACATCGATGATGTGGGGAAAGTATACTTTATTGATACAAGTTGAAGCAAGTTCTATGAGTAAAAATTTTGGAAGGATAACAAAATGTTCTAGCAATGAAACATTCCCAGAATGCTGTTGACACAGACCACAGAAAAGTGCTTTGCTACTCACAGGCGGCCCAAGCTCCAGCTGTGAGATGATCATCTTGCGCAATAACAGTCATGGCGGAATTATAAGAGTTTGTATGGGAATATTTACGACCGCTCTAAGGAATAAAAAAATACGTCAAATTCTCAATAAAAATACTTCACCTTACTTCAACAGTGTATTGCTTGTTATCTGACCGCTTACTTTGATGAAAAGAGCCCATTTGAGCGAGTTGTTCATTTCGAGGTTTTCAACGTGCGTTCTTATGCACGTTGAAAACCTCGAAATGAACAACTCGCTTAAATGGGCTCTGTTCATCAAATTAAGCGGTCAGATAACAAGTGATACACTGTGGAAGTAAGGTGAAGTATTTTTATTGAGAATTTGACGTATTTTTTTATTCCTTAGAGCGGTCGTAAATATTCCCATACAAACTCTTATAATTCCGCCATGACTGTTATTGCGCAAGATGATCATCTCACAGCTGGAGCTTGGGCCGCCTGTGTGCTACTTGGAAGTATTGCCTCAGAAACATAATTGTCAAATAAGCTATGACCCCAGTTTTGGCAAGTAATATAAATAGCAAATATACTTGTATTTTTTATGATTGCATTGTTGCACAATGAGCAAACTGACTGATTGCTCTCTTTTACCAAAAAGAGAGATTGCAATTCCTCGGTCATAACATAACTGTGCTTAATTTGAATATGTCACTAAATACAGCATCTGCAGACATTGTAGCAAATGAGTTACAATGCTGTCTCAAATAAGCCCAAACAGGTTCTCGAAGGGTCATATCCGTCTCCCCATTACAACTTTGTAAATGCACACATGCTTCAAATAACGTTTGAAAAAACTCATTACGTTCAACACGTTGCAAAGAATCTCTAAAAATAGCAAAAGTGAGTTCAAGAAAAGAGTCAACTGCACAAGAAAACCTGCCCGAGTGTGTTAAGCAGTAATTCATAAAATGTTTTCGATTGTTATTCGTCTCTTACAACTGTTGATTGGAAGAGGTGGCCTCATTCTTCTTAATGTAACCGACACTTGTGTTTCCATTTACAATATGCGCTTCTTTATTTGTTATAATGTAAGGATTAAAGCTTCCGTGTGAGGCATGGGGAATTCTCCTTTGTAAATATTTTCCGCTATATTTCATAATACGTATTATGTTCTTGTTAAATGAAAAATAATATAAACTTGAGCATCCGTAGGAAAACTTCGTACTAACCCCAGTATTTACACTGTAATGATGTAATTTCAGTAAAAATATTGTGAGTACTGCGTACCATAAACACACCATGATTGATAAGTGCAAGAAATATACAAACTGCTTTGATTCCGTTTGTGAATACGCTGTTTGGAGGGGAGTAGTCCGTCAACGCTGCTCAATCGAACTTTCAGTGCAAAGTGAAAGTGAGAGGGAACAAGCTACTTCGATTCATGAACTTTCAGTTCGATACGCTAGTTCGATTGATGAACAAGCTCGTTCAATTCTCTGGTGAACACGCTGGTTCGATTTCGTGATTGCTGAACTTTCAGTTCGATACGCTGGTTCGATTGATGAACACGCTCGTTCAATTCTGTGGTGAACACGCTGGTTCGATTTCGTGTCTCGAACACTGAATTTGAACACTGGATTTGCTCTAGTTTCAACAGTTTTCCTCAATATTCAGTTTGATTGATGAACACGCTGGTTCTATTGATTGCTGAACTCGCTGGTTCAAATCAGTAGCGAACACGCTGGCTCTATTGATCTCTCTACCACTGTATAACACGCTAGTGCTATTGGTCTCTCGACCACTGCATATTCTGAGCAAAGTGAGAGGAAACAAGCTACTTCGATCGAGGAACTTTCAGTTTGATACGCTAGTTCGATTGATGAACACGCTCGTTCAATTCTGTGGTGAACACGCTGGTTCGATTTCGTATCTCAAACAGTGAATTTGAACACTGGATTTGCTCTAGTTTCAACAGTTTTCCTCAATATTCGAATTAGATGAAGAGTTTTGTAAAGGAACACTGGTCGATTGAAGTTTTAGTTTGATTGATGAACACGCTGGTCCTATTGATTGCTAAACTCGCTGGTTCAAGTCAGTAGCGAACACGCTGGTTCTATTGATCTCTCAACCGCTGTATAACACGCTAGTGCTATTGGTCTCTTGACCACTGTATATTCTGAGCCTATGAAATTCTTTACAATTCAATAACGACCACAACAAAGAAAACACTCACCTTCTACAACAAGATCGAGCTGCTTGCACTTCAAACCAAGCGAAGAGACGCTTCCGTAAACAAGCTCATCAAACAACCACGCGAAAGTGTCTAGATGTACCGCCTCCTGATTGGTTAAAAACTACAATGTAACACGTCTTTTCATTGGCTTGAATAGTTCCTTCCTTGCAATTGGCCTAAACTGAGACATTGTTACATCTCACACCTTATACTTACACTTTTCAATGCCGATCGAGAATTTTTTCGCATACACCATTCTTCGCCCGGCACTATTCTCTGCCGCCTCGCCAGCCGAGCGTCTTCGCTCGGCTGGCTCGTTGGCAATGAACATAAGATTGTCAATTGAGATTATGTTTTAAAGCTGTTTTGTCAAACACAGCTTAAATATTTAGTTTCTTCATAAGAGCTGTTTAAACCAATGTTTGTCGGCTTCAAATATAGCACAAATTGAATCCCATGGACAATTCAGCTTTTTGGTTCACTGTTTCTGATTTACAATCGGTTAAGCCCGGTCCAAACGAAGTTTATTTTGCGACGCAAACTTTCTCTGTTACCACAAGAATATACAAAGGTATTAAAGGACTTGGTACTTCTCTGTAATGTTAATCGGCCGAACTGAGTAAATCCGAGTTCTCACGGCTCAATGACCTAATACCGAAATTACAGCACAAAGATGAGGCTCGGTGCGATGTCGCTCTCATCGATCCAAAAGAATTAAGGTACGTTTCTTCTTGGAAAGGGTTGGCTGGAGAATTTTGGTATTTTTTCCAAAAAAAAGTGTTGGCCCTACAGGGCTACAATGGCATTGACTAGGAAGATCTCTATCACAGAAACCAGTCGCCATCCCTTAGAGTATGTAAACTTGAACTTTATTGCATTTAGAGAAAAGAGAGATGAGAAAGTGAGGGTGGTGAAGGCACGTATTGGCAGTAAGATTTTGACTTCTATTGTGGAGGACAGTCAGAACAACTTTCAGCCAGCCTCTGACTCCAATTCAGAGTCTGACAGTAACAGGGTAGAGCGTATTGTTTGATCTAGTAGAAACTCAGGCAGCGGATAGTCAACAGGAGCAAGAGGCTCAAGAAACGATACCTGAGTCTAATGCATCTCGATACGGGTGGAAAAGGACACGAGTCCTCCGAGAAAAAATTATGTGCCATGGCATATAAATGTAGAAATGTAACATTGAAGCGATAACAAAACACCAAATTAAATCAAAGTAGGTGAAAAGAAAAACTTAAACTATAAGTAAAATGGAAAGCACATCACAAAAGACCTCGTTTAAAAATTTTGGAAAAAGTGTGTCCCTTAGCTTGAATTGCTTACAGAAAGGTATGACCCTCCCCTTTAGGTACTCACTTTTACTGATAACCTTCCCCTCTGAGGCCCCGGCCCTACCCCCCAAGAAAAAACGTACCTTTCCTTAATGTTGCAATCCAAACATGACAAAATTGAGTTGAGTTCAAAACTACCTATCGAATTTCAGTGATCGATATGTGAGATTTTAATTGGCTAGTTTCGAATTATTTTTCGAGTAAGTCTGATTTTTAGCATCAAGTCGAGGCTGAGGGGAATAGGAGTCGTCTCAACATGGCAGGGAATGATGCCTTCACAAATATGAAAGTTGCTGAGCTACGGAAATTCTTAAAGGAAAGGGGTATTCAAATTTCTGTAAACGGTAAGAGTAGGAAAAGGGCAGAACTGCTAGAGCTTTGCAAGAACGCAGCTGAAATAAAAGTTCCTGAACTTGAAAAGAAAACAGAGCAATGCGACGAGTTGATTACGTTGCCAGGAGAAAAACTACTTCCCCATCCATTTTTGCTGAAGTTTATTGGACTCATGACTTCACCGGTATTTCAGACTTCAGGATTCCCGATAGCTGCCATTATCTGGTTGGAAAAGATGTTTACGATGCAGACTGTTTACTGTCGTATAAAAGTCCTGAGGGTTTTGCTTATTTATTGAGGGGTATGTGGATGATCTGAAGTACCACGATTTAACTGATGCTGGGACAGATAAACCGACTGGATACTGCTATTTCCAGTTCATAGTCCTCTCCTTTGAAAGCTTCTTCTCTATAAACTTTGATTTTATAAAGGACGTGGCCATGATCATTCAGAGCAACTTCAGTAGAAACACGGATAATTTGGGCGTGAAATACTCCTTTGCTGTCTTCGTTAGCGTTTCGTTTTCTCCGCTCATTCGACCTTTTTTCGCGTTGACTTGGACTTCTACGGACTGTAAGCTGATTAAATATTGTTGGAACTGTGCCGTGTGCCAACCTTTTAGTTCCAGAAAGTGTCTTCACGACTTTTTTAGTCTCAAAGTGTTCGGAGCATATATGCAAGTTCTTGATGGACGTGAACTCCTTATCAGCGCGACGACAGAAGGCGCTTCCTTTCTTTCTTAGACTCTCTTCGCCTGAAAACTCGGAAAAGTTGAGGTCCGGCCTTTCAGTTATTTTTGCACACAGAAATGGCACAAAACTTCATATTCGACTTACAGTCACTCCGATCTTGCTTTCAAAATAAGCGCCCCTTAGCCTCAGCTTGGTGCTAATAATTAGTTACCAGACTATGTCGTAAAAACAATTTGAAATTAGCCTACATCAGAAATGGAAATCACTGTATGAGAATGAAGAACTGTCATGCGATATTTTAAGTTACCCATCGAGAATGATAAAACCTTAATCGAGAAAAAGACTGATGTAGCAATATACCGAGAATTAAATATTAACTGTTGAGAATGAGAAATTGTTGCGTGAGAAAAAGAAATCACTCTGCGAGATTATCGATTACTTTTTCTGAGCCGGTGAGCAACAGTTAGTAAGCGGAATATTTCTCTCAAAATGGCGGAGCAACTTAGTGCAGAATACTTTACAAAGTTTGTTGATTCTCTAAAGAGCACCATTGAAAGGGACTTTCGTTTATCACGCATTGTTCATGTAGGATTAGAAATCGGTGCCAGGAAGCTTTAGGAATACACAACAATGCTTATCGCCATATCACTGTCTCAAAATTCCTCTTCAAACCTGTTTGAGCTGTTAGAATTGTCTTTAGTCGTCTTATTAAGAAAGACGTCAGATATTTTAAATGTATCATGCCTTTGTCCAAAAGAAAAAATTCCATTGGCATTCTCTGCAAGTTCAGGAGGGAGACCGGCGTACATTATTACAAAGGAAATGATCGAGCAACTGCGTGAGACTAGTTTAAACTGGATAAGTATAGGAACATGCCTTGGAATCTCCAACCACAGGCAGCCCAAGCTCCAGCAGTGAGATGATCATCTTGCGAAATAGCAGTCATGGCGAAATTATAAGAGTTTATATGGGAATATTTACGACCGCTGTTAGGGATAAAAAAATACAATCAAATTCTCAATAAAAATGCCTCACTTTACCTCCGCAGTACATCGCCTGTTATCTGACCGCTTACTATGTTTTCTAGGTTTACTACACAAGAACGGCTTGTCTAATGTTGCAAACCTAGAAATGGATAACTTGCTGAAACGGGTTCCTTTAAAAATAGCAAGCGGTCAGATAACAAGCGCTGCACTTTCATGTTACAGGCAATCTAAAATATGAGGCTAATGCACAAATTGGGAGACATTTGGAATTGATTATGATGGTTGACTGAGATTATGACTGATGTTGAAACAGAAAACAATGTTTATTGTGCCAGAGTCACACAGTCAGCTTACAGTAATTACACAATAGGATTGACCCTCTCTCTGACGATGGAAACAATGGAATTAAGCACTTTCTGAACACTGTGACGATCATTGAAAGTTTCAATATTGAATTTAACATTTATCAGCGTCTAATCAAAATTATTTTGATATTTCCTTTGATGATAATGGAAGTACTTGTACACGATAATTGTTATTCCTCCCTCACATAGGAAAGTTTAATGCAGACGCTGTGTCAATTACAACATAAAACATTGTGAAGGTCAACCAGTGAATAAGACTAAAGTTATACTGTTGTGTTCGAAGCTTGTATAATGAAATGGTAATAATTTTTTTTCAATAGTTTCAAAATTGCACCGAACACTAAGAGAGGATGAAAATTTTCATGCTTCAAGAATTGCCTGGAGGTTTAAAATGAAAGTAGTGACATTTTTTAACGGCTGTCACCAGTATAATTGACCCTTAATGATAACTTCAAGTATGACTCCTGAATTTTGATGTAATCTTGATGGATGCTGTTATTTCCACTGATTTATCATCGAACCATTTTCACTTTTGTAGATGCATTTATTTGGTGGTGTAAGTAGTCCACTGAAATCAATGTAGTATTTAGTGCAATTTAAAATTCAGGCATTGATCTCCTAGAAGACACGTAATGGTAGTAAAAGCGACATGTCACCTTTTACCCCGAGTTTTCGCATTCCAAGTGGCTGACAGTTTAATATCTTGTTATGTTATGACCACTTACACTTACTGCGTAAAGTCTTAGTGATATTAGAGATCAGCTGATAAAATTTTAATTTAGAGTTTGTAGTCTTGAAACTTACATTCCTCTCGAAAGGCTTTCTAACTTGTAACCAAACTAACTGTCAGTGACAACTGTAATGACATTTGAATAGATATAAATTTGTGACCTAATTCTTTTTTTTTTCGGAAAGTTTAGAAAATTACATCAACAGTAACTTGTATTCTGTGTTAAAAAAGGCCTTACACCAGTAATGTGAAAATGTTATGCATGAAATAAAAATTGTAAAAACTAAGAAGCAAATTTCAAAGTATTCATTTCAAAGCATTCCGAGTTTTCATTTCAAAATTTTCACATCTTCCATACTCAGCAATACTACAAAACAGGCTTGTTCCTCTTTCATTACACTAGTGAATTCCTCAAGCAGTGCTTGGTATGATTCATATGTAGATGGAAGTTCTAACAATGGTCTACATGTTCTGGCAAAAGGACGTCAATGCTGCCCTTCAAGGATAGCAAAGTGCACATCTATGTTGTGTACGTACAGTGATCACATCACTACCAGTGCAGATCCAGAGAAACCTGGGTAAAGATTTGCAATTCAGTGACTCTATAAACCGTTTCAGTTCTTCAAAGGATGTCAGTTCTGCTTCAGTTGGTTCTTCAGCTCTGAATAACTTGTTAATTAATTTGGCGGCTTGCTTTAGTCTCGAGGGACTGAAAGTTTTCATTAGAGCATAATACCTTGAGAATTGGACTCCACCAATTGATCTCTAAGAGTGATTAGTAACCATTTTCTCCTATCAGAATCCCCTCTAAAACAAACATTAAGATCATGAGCATAAAGGAAATGATCACGAACTAAAGAGGCTCTTGGTTGTTAAACAAATTCTCTTTGTCAGCACCATACGATATGCATAGAGAACAGTACGGAAAAAACGTATGCTGATGTTAGGATGCAAAGGGTTAAAACACTTGAATAATGTAAAAATTGTAAGACATCTTCATCATTAGGTTTAAAATCATCGCCAAGGCACTTGTACAATGCCTTTCTATCTTTTGTAGTTACAAATTGGCTAAGTCTTCATATCAACGTCTCTGAAGTGATAACTTCATCCCCATAAAGATACAGGGCCACAAAAAGATGTAACAAATTTACTAGGAAGTAATTTGCCCATTGGTAACCATATAGCAGAACCTAGGCAATGGCTTCCCACTGTAGTTTCCGCATGTCATCCTCAATAAATGGGACTTTTTAATTGTTTCAAATCTTCAGTAATGTGAAGCACTTTTGCCAAAGGCATGCTAAAACATTTAGAAGAACCTTGTTGCCTTCTCCCTTCTCTTCTCTACCAGCAGTGGCTATGTTTAGGTTATGGTGCTTCTTGGAATGTAGAAGGAGGGGGGAACAAAACACTTAACACTAAACTAATCCTCAAACTGCGACGGGCGATTTTTGATAAATTGTTTCACTGCAATATCAATCTCCTATGTAGAAAGCTTAACGGCCGATCATAAGGCATCACCCAAAGGCTGCTTTTCTTTTACAACGGAGTCGGAGTCGACTCCGATATTCAGTTTTCACTCGAAAAGAAGTGCTCTTACCACTTCGACTCCGTCATTAGTGAAAACCAGCCTTAAACAAATTGGAGAGAAGGATATCCCGAAATGATTAATTCTTTTTTTCTATAGTTTAGTAATAAACTGTGGGCAAGGACCGGAAGAACATTTGCAATAAGATTCATCCAAGGTCAAACTTAGTGCAATCCATCGAGCAACATGTACATTTCGTTAGTTTCCAATAAATTTGGCCATTTGTTAGATAAAAACATTATTTAAATTCAATTGTACGGATATTTGAATAAGAAAGCTAAATGCAAAAGAGAATCTCTATGAAGAAAAGAACTTTTTGTGTATTTATGATTGCTAGATTATTTCTCTTTTCTTCTCACGAACGCCATTTTTTCCTTTTTTATATTGGAGGGTAGGCGACAATTTGCAAAATACACAAAAGTTGAAACCCAACGACAAAGCTGGAAAGGGAGAGGCTTACAGAAATCTTGGCATTGTCCATCAAAATTCAAGCGATTTTCATGAGGCCATTGAGTACCATGAGTGCCATCTGCAAACTACAAAAGAAGTGGGAAACAAAGCTGGAGAAGGACGGGCTTATGGAAATCTTGCCAATGCCTATCAGATGTTAGGCGATTTTCATAAGGCTATCAGTTACCACGAGCGTCATTTACAAATTGCAAAAGAAATGGGAGACAAAGCTGGAGAAGGACAGGCTTATGGAAATCTTGGCAATGCCTATAAGATGTTAGGCGATTTTCATAAGGCTATCAGTTACCACGAGCGTCATTTACAAATTGCAAAAGAAGTGGGAGACAAAGCTGGAGAAGGACGGACTTATGGAAATCTCGGCATTGCCTATAAGATGTTAGGCGATTTTCATAAGGCTATCATTTACCACGAGCGTCATCTACAAATTGCAAAAGAAGTGGGAGACAAAGCTGGAGAAGGACGGGCTTATGGAAATCTTGGCAATGCCTATCAGATGTTAGGCGATTTTCATAAGGCTATCAGTTACCACGAGCGTCATCTACAAATTGCAAAAGAAGTAGGAGATAAAGCTGGAGAAGGAGGGGCTTATGGAAATCTAGGCATTGCCTATCATAGCTCAGGCGATTTTCATAAGGCTATCAGTTACCACGAGCGTCATCTACAAATTGCAAAAGAAGTGGGAGACAAATCTGGAGAAGGAAGGGCTTATGGAAATCTTGGCAATGCCTATCAGATGTTAGGCGATTTTCATAAGGCTCTCCGTTACCACGAGCGTCGTCTACAAATTGCAAAAGAAGTGGAAGACAAAGCTGGTGAAGGACGGGCTTATGGAAATCTTGGCATTGCCTGTAAGATGTTAGGCGATTTTCATAAGGCTATCAATTACCACGAGCGTCGTCTACAAATTGCAAAAGAAATGGGAGACAAAGCTGGAGAAGGACAGGCTTATGGAAATCTTGGCAATGCCTATAAGATGTTAGGCGATTTTCATAAGGCTATCAGTTACCACGAGCGTCATTTACAAATTGCAAAAGAAGTGGGAGACAAAGCTGGAGAAGGACGGACTTATGGAAATCTCGGCATTGCCTATAAGATGTTAGGCGATTTTCATAAGGCTATCATTTACCACGAGCGTCATCTACAAATTGCAAAAGAAGTGGGAGACAAAGCTGGAGAAGGACGGGCTTATGGAAATCTTGGCAATGCCTATCAGATGTTAGGCCATTTTCATAAGGCTATCAGTTACCACGAGCGTCATCTACAAATTGCAAAAGAAGTGGGAGATAAAGCTGGAGAAGGAGGGGCTTATGGAAATCTAGGCATTGCCTATCATAGCTCAGGCGATTTTCATAAGGCTATCAGTTACCACGAGCGTCATCTACAAATTGCAAAAGAAGTGGGAGACAAATCTGGAGAAGGAAGGGCTTATGGAAATCTTGGCAATGCCTATCAGATGTTAGGCGATTTTCATAAGGCTCTCCGTTACCACGAGCGTCGTCTACAAATTGCAAAAGAAGTGGAAGACAAAGCTGGTGAAGGACGGGCTTATGGAAATCTTGGCATTGCCTGTAAGATGTTAGGCGATTTTCATAAGGCTATCAATTACCACGAGCGTCGTCTACAAATTGCAAAAGAAGTGGGAGACAAAGCTGGAGAAGGAAGGGCTTCTGGAAATCTTGGCAATACCTATCAGATGTTAGGCGATTTTCATAAGGCTATCATTTACCACGAGCGTCGTCTACAAATTGCAAAAGAAGTGGGAGACAAAGCTGGAGAAGGACGGGCTTATGGAAATCTTGGTATTGCCTATCATAGCTCAGGCGATTTTCATAAGGCTATCGTTTACCACGAGTGTCATCTACAAATTGCAAAAGAAGTGGGAGACAAAGCTGGAGAAGGACGGGCTTATGGAAATCTTGGCAATGCCTATCAGATGTTAGGCCATTTTCATAAGGCTATCAGTTACCACGAGCGTCATCTACAAATTGCAAAAGAAGTGGGAGACAAAGCTGGAGAAGGAGGGGTTTATGGAAATCTTGGCAATGCCTATCATGGCCTAGCCGATTTTCATAAGGCTATCAGTTATCCCGAGCGTCGTCTACAAGTTGCAAAAGTAGTGGGCGACAAAGCTGGAGAAGGACAGTCTTATGGAAATCTAGGCATTTCCTATGGAAACTTAAACGATTTTCATATGGCTATCAAGTACCATGAGCGTCAGCTACAAATTGCAAAAGAAGCGGGAGACAAAGCTGGAGAAGGACGGGCTTATGGAAATCTCGGCACTGCCTATAAGATGTTAGGCGATTTTCATAAGGCTATCGTTTACCACGAGCGTCATCTACAAATTGCAAAAGAAGTGGGAGACAAAGCTGGAGAAGGACGGGCTTATGGAAATCTTGGCAATGCCTATCAGATGTTAGGCCATTTTCATAAGGCTATCAGTTACCACGAGCGTCATCTACAAATTGCAAAAGAAGTGGGAGACAAAGCTGGAGAAGGAGGGGTTTATGGAAATCTTGGCAATGCCTATCATGGACTAGCCGATTTTCATAAGACTATCAGTTATCACGAGCGTCGTCTGCAAGTTGCAAAAGAAGTTGGCGACAAAGCTGGAGAAGGAGGGGCTTATGGAAATCTAGGCATTGCCTATGGAAACTTAAACGATTTTCATATGGCTATCAAGTACCATGAGCGTCAGCTACAAATTGCAAAAGAAGTGGGGGACAAGGCTGGAGAAGGAGAGTCATACGGTAATCTTATCTTATACTCTTAATCAATGCATATCAGAGCTTTCGCGATTTTCATGACTCCAACCTAAAATTGTCCTGGCAAAATCAAAGGATAAAAGTTTGTTTGAGTATTGCATCTACATTATAAATTTCAAAGCTGAAAAATTCTCTTACCGCTCGACCTAGTCTGCCAAAGGCAAAGGACTTTTGCCTCTCTAGTAAACTGATTTCAGTTCAGCTACACGCTGTTCGTAGCTTTTGCGATAATTAATCGATAAGTTTATCACGGTCTTGCTTATTTAATTAATTTTGTCCAGATTTTACTTGGGACAAATTTGTCGACGATGTGTTTCACGATTTGTCGGCCTCGGCCAAAATTTGTCAAAATTTAGTGATGACGAAAAAATTGTTTTAAATAAACAACTTTTTCGTTAGTGCGGAGAGACCCCATGTTGATCAATTTTGGTTGAACAGATATTGGGAATTAAGTGGTAGTAAATGTCCGTTATATTGTATACTGAAACCAAACACCTCAAAATAATAATTTCCCCAGTCAAAGAGGAGGATGAGGTACCTTATTACACCGGCAGGAAAGATTTGGCAGATATAGAAGATGCACCAGTAGACACTGAAGACAATGAAAAGACTTTGATCAAAAGGTATGGGTTTTTCTGCAATGACTCAGTTTTTTTGCCTTTCCCATCTTTTTTTTTTGTCATGGATTCACAGACCATTGAAAAGAGCAGGGTTGGAGTTGCTAGGAGGTGTTAACTGATGGCAACTTTTGACAAAGTGCTCTGACTCAAGAACAACCCTCCGGACCTCTTTATAAATGACAGTTACTTTCTTTTATTTTCTTTTCTTTTTAATCTTTAGTTAATAAAGTTCATGCTTAATAACTGTAATGCTATTAAAAATTTATTACATTCATGCTCAAATCACTGGTGATCCTTGCAATCTGATTGGTTCTCATTGGCACGATTTATTGATAAATGCACCATTTTTTGCTCTAAAGTGCATCGATTTCCCAGCTAATGAGAAAGCTCCACGAAAATACAGCAACAAATCAGATTTAACCAATTGTTTTAGGAAATCAATCAAATTGCAGAAAAAAAGAAAGACAACTTTTACAACATTTTACACACCAGCTCAGTACTAGATAAATAACATACATGTATTTGTACCGGCTTTAAAAAAATCTTTATTCACATAGCAACTGAATTTTGCAAATTTAAAAGAAATGTAATGAAGTGGTAATTGAACTTTTGCCATGCATTTTTAGTCTGAAATCATACTAGTGATTTCAAGTCTAATGCTGCTGCACAATCCTTTGATTCAGATGTCACGCATATGATTTCAGAACAAAGTTTACTCCACCCAGTTCAATTACCATGTTCTACAGGTATTCAACATTTTTTTTCAGTGTTCCATTAATAAAGGGGTACTTAATTACTATCAAAAATTGTAGTGAATCATTTTAATAAATATTTGCACATATTTGACGCATATTTACACGCTATTTGAGTCAAAGAAAAGCAAATTAATGGAAAAGAAAAGAAAAATAACATTTATTAGATTTAGTTTTGAAATTAAGTGTCAATATCTGAATGAGTTTTTCAAACTGCCAGTTTGCCACTTGCATTTTAAATGCCTTTGTCATTGCTTACTCCGCTTGGGAAAAATATCTTAAAATGCTGGATAATTAGTTTCCTTTGTATTTCAGAGGAAAAATCGGAGGTAAGGAAGACTCATGGCACCTGAGGGAAGCTGGTGCCTCTATCAAACTTTGCAGTGGAGCTGTACAGCAACCTGTGCCATTTACATGTAGATGCTTATTGTGGAACCCCAGGACCCTCTCCCCCTCCACTGCCAGTGATGAGATATTGGTTAGCAGTGTTATTGAAATATCTCATGATGGCCCACCAGATCTGGATTACAAGAAAAGTTTTGAAGGAATAAGTTTTACTGTATCTTTGCTGCACAGTGCCCCATATTTGGAGGGGTATGAGGTGGTTATTAAGCAACTGACTGACCAAGAGAACAACGAATGGAAGGAATTAAAGACAGAGAATACTTGGCATGGATCAGGTAACGTTATTTTTTTATAAAATACAGGTGTGAATAACTTAATGAATGATCATGATATTCCTAGGCTCCCTTTTTCACTGGCATCAATGTCAGTATTTGAGAAATGTGCAGCTGCCCCTCTCCTAACCCAAAATTAAACCTAACCTGTAACCCGAACTTATCAGTTGACTTAAGGGAGAAGGAGTAGGTGTGCACTGACTTAGATGCGGACATCTATCCCTGCCATGCATGACCTGCTGCACTCATAATGTCAAAGTAGACTTCTTGCTTCTTCATAGGCATTGCAAATCCAACTTTAGAACTTTTTTTTTTCGTTTACCCTTTAGGTGTATCCAAGCAGTACGTGTAATTATTGCATACATGTTACATGAGGTCTCCAATGCATTTTAATCACTATAATATAAATTCTCCTCAATAACCATGTTGTTGCAAACTTTATTCCTTGAAGCATTAATATCATAATGACATCTGTTGGGGGTAACTTTATTGTTTGAAGACTTCAAAACACAGCTGAAGGATGCATTTCCAATCATTTATTTTTATATGCAGAAACTTCAACAGTTCCCAAGTGGCTTTTCCCATTTGCACAAGCTGTTTGCACAAAATCAGCAGTTTCTTCATTTGCTGCAGTCTGGCGTCCTAAGTCTTTCACCTTTTCAAGAGGTACTGCAATAGGCCCGGAATTGACCTGTATTGTGCCTGACCTTCCTGATGTCAGTGTCCAAATTCCTCAGAGTTGTGTTCCTGTTTATCAAGATTTCTGTGTGACAATCAAGGTGCATGGAACTATAAAATTATATACATGCATGAGTCCTGCAACTTTTTCATTTTCCAGTTTTGAAAGTCATAGGATTGGCGTGAGGGGATTGTCAAAAGCAAGGAGATAAAACAAAGGTGTTGCAATAGTATAACCTGTACCCTCAGTTACTTGCCATACACTCCATGAACTTGGTGGCAATATTCATGGAAAGAGAGATATTAATTAACAACTTTAAGCTAAAATAGAGGACAGTTGGGCTTGTGCTTGCATGCGTGTGAAGATACATGTGGTAAAGTTCTGATCAGTAGCTTTGGTAACTTCGAATTATTTGTGGTACTACTGTCCCCATGTGTACTCATGGATCCTAGGCATTCCCTTTTTAAAATTAGGTTTCGGAAAACTCATTCTAAGCAACAAACAGACTTTTACTTCGATATAAATGTCAAATTGAAGTCAATCCGGTCAGGTAAATTGGTTTGTATCGGTTTGCAATTAATGCAATTAGTGGATGAAGTTATGCATGATATCATGATGAATTAGCAAAACCAATGTCTGAGTTACTTACGTAAGCCGAAGACAACACAGACATAAGGTTTGGTGAGTTATGACATCATGCAAAAACCAAATTAAATTATTGTTTTGTTATACATTTTTTAAACAAATTACGAAAGAAGACATCTCTTTAAATTTGCAAAAGTTTGAGAATACTTCACAGACAGTCAGGGCTTGGAAACTAGGCAGAGGTTGAACTCGACATAATAACTGCAATATCTGCGGTTGATATTGGGTTATTATGTTAACTTCACTCTTTACTGTATATTGATTGAGTGCTCTTGACCAATCAGGCTTTTTTTTATTAAGTCCAGTGTATACATTTTTTCATAATAATGCTTATATTACTACATAAAACTTTGAAGGGACATTTACATTGTGTACTATAATTTTTAGATAACTTCAAAATTTCTTCCTGAAATTCACTTTTCACAATGTAAAGCAAATTATCTTTATGCTGGGTGTGGTTTAACATGCCCAACAACTTGTTTTGCTTTTAAATCCAGATACAAGAATTCCCAAGCAGTGAGCTAAAAGGAGAGGGAGGACTTGTCGGTCCAGTTCTTTACATTTCAGGCTCTCAAAATGTTAGTCTCATCGCGCCTGTAACAATAAGGATTCCTCTCACCTTCCGTGAAGAAAAACAAGAGTTGGCAGAGTTACGTCCCGGTGAACTGAGGATATTACAATGTGAAGCACATTACTGGAAAGACATTACAGATAAATTAGATGAACCGCCACGTCTTGTAGATGGGAAAGTGCAATTCAAAGTTAGGCATTTCTCTGGGTAAATATTTCTCGTCGGCTTTATTTGAAAAATAATACGCATGGCGTAGAGGAAATTCAAACGTATTTTAGTGTACAGTCATACATACATGGATTTCTTTTAGTTAACTATAGATTCAATAATTGAAATGACCACTCGAGTACGTATATACTCAAGGTTACTCTGCAATGGCTGATAATCGTTTCCATTGGAGTGCTTGAGCTGTGTTTGATTTTTCCTTTTCTTTTTCGATAGATTTCGTCCAATCAAGTTGATGAGATCACTTTTACAATCTACTTCGGGCTTCAATGAGTTTGTAGGAAAACTTTGCAATAGGTCTAGGCCTCAGCATGCCCGATTTTTTACGTGCTTGTGTGAGACTGGTGTTCGTGGACATTTTAAACTCAAACTTTTTTGCTATCCTCAAAGACTGTATTTTGATGTAATACGGAAAATATCGGAATGTGTCGTACTCTACAAAGACGAAGGCTGCTCTTCTAAACCAGTTTGTGGAGAGGAGAAAATTTTGGTGTCTCTTTCCAAGGCTATCATACCCCAGGACACAGACCAGAATAATGCCCTGCAGTTTGTGAGGTATAATATAATACAACTTATTTCTGGCCCATCAAGTACATATGATTTACTTGAATACTTCTAGGTTACGTCATGCTAGTCTTATATAGAAATGATTTATTCCTTCCATTGTAAAATTGTACCTTTACGGTGGCTAATTTACGTTTTCAACCCAGTTGTTAACACTAAATTACCTGTTATACTCTCCCACCGACGCAGCAGTTTCTTTAGAAACTTACCCTTTATTCATTAGTGTACGTTGGGTTTGTCTCAGTTAAATTCATTTCATTTTTAACAGATTCCGCGAGAAAGAAGTTTTTTACACAGGTGGTGAAGTTTGCTTAGGAAGTGAGAGTGTTCCAGGAGTGAAGTTTTTCGACCAAAGTCAGGAACTTTTGTGCAACATGATCATGGTATTAGCGTCTCAAGTAGGTGACATTTTACAGTTCGTGGATTTGCTAATTAAATGCACTTTTAGCCCAGGGCTAATATATTACTGATGCCAACCTTACTATAGTAGATGACAATGAATTAAAAGGATTAGCAATGCTGTAACCACAGGCAGCCCAAGCTCCAGTTGTGAGATGATCATCTTACGAAATAAGAGTTATAGCGAAAATTTGAGTTTGTATGGAAATAATTACGACTGCTCTTAGGAAGTAAAAATACAGACAAATTCTCAATAAAAAGATCTCACCTTACTTCCAAAGTGCATGGCCTGTTGTCTGACCGCTTACTATGTTGAAAAGAAGCCATTTTAGCGAGTTCTCCTTTTCTAGGTTTCCTTCTCCTAAGAGTAGTAAACACTGATGAATGTCGAATAGTTAAAGAAATTTCCTGCCCACAGGAAATAGTACAGGAACAGACAGGACCTTGCACGTTTTTGATTTTGTGTATTACTTTTACTTTTCAGTTGCTTTAAAGTAACTTTCTATGCCTCTGCCTATCCTTTTTATTTATTTTCCTTTCTCTTATTACTTAGTAATTTTCTTTATTTTCTCATTTCTATTCAGCTCATACGCACCCGTAATATTGCGAATTTTCCCTACTCCATTTAGGTCTCTGATCCTTTCACCTTTGACCATGAAGAAAGAAGTGGTAAGTTGTTGTTTTTGTTGTAGGTTTCGTTGTTGTGCGAACAAATAAAATTTACTAGCGCAGTCATTTTGTTCTGAAATATGCCAATTCAGAAATGTAGGCTCTGTGAGTTTTGAAAATGTAGCATTTAGTGACAAAGCACGTGTTCTCAACAGAAAGTCATACTTGCCTTTCTTCATGTGTTAATAAATCGGGCCGTGCCTCCCTCACGCTCAAAGTGATGGCTTATTGTCTCTGTTATGTACCAGTAAACTCAATGCAGACCTCGGTGCGTATGTCTTTCCTTGTAAGAAATTTGTTATTGGAAACGAGAAAAGCGCAAACAGCTTAGAAAGACACAAAGAAGGGTAATTCTCCAAAAATTATTTTGTTGGTCATATCGTTAAAATAATGGAATAACTCTAACGGTGATAAATCCTTTGCAACCTGATATTGCTTTTCAAATGAAATCTTGAATCGAATATGTTACCTTATAACAGCCCCCTTTGTCAAATTTGTCAATGCTCATTGTTACTTAGAAGAGAAATCGACAAAACTTACTACTCTAAGCTATGAACGCTGGGTCTTACCCGGACGATCAAAGTCCAGGATCACCACACCATCGTTTCCGAACCATATGCGCCATAAAACTTGCTTTAGTTCTCAACCCAGCCATCTCATGAAACCCATTATTCTGCAGGTACTTCCGCCCAAAGTGTGAAACGTTCAATTGTAAAGCGTCCAAATTTAGAATCATTGTCATGCAGCCCTCTTGCGGCTCGTAGGAAGAGGATACGCGAATCTGCGAGTAACATCGAGATTGAAAATGTCGTGATAGATTTCCCTTTTTAATTGTATATCTTTCAAGTTTGCATGTTGCTGTTACACGTCTATGTATGGTAAAATTTGTTTATGCAGAAAGACTTGCGCTATATTTATTAGACATCCTTTTAACCTAGTTATAATGTGAAGAGAACAAAAAGAAAAACGAATTAAGACTTAATGTCTTATTCCTGCATTCAGAAAGGCCACGTTTTAGCTTTCATTTTGAGAGTCGTCTGTTTATTTTTTAGGAGCCCACATCTCAATTGTTTTTCACTAGTATGCTTTGTCCTAGATTTCATACATACATTCCGTAGTAAATGTTCAGCACGAAATTGGCAGTCATCCCCACAAAAGTCCTCCGCTACCAATCCTCAAACTTGTCAAGCACTCCGCCATTTTCAATAAAATGTTTACTCTCCCCAGGCTCCTCAGCGGCATTAGTTCTCGTTACCACGCTTTGCGTAGTAAATAAGTGTTAATTCAACTTTTTTGGCAAGAAATCGGAATTGTAATTCAGTGATAGCGATGACTTTAGAGTAAGATAGCAAACAAAAAGTGATTGAGTTAAATACTACATTTGATGTCTTCTGAGATCTGAGTTATATCTCAAAACGTCTGATTAAGTATTAATGCTTCCGAGTATATTTATAGCAAGAGACTTTCTTTCAGAAATTTTCCAAAATGTCTTATTTACAATCGGAACGGAAACTAAACCAGAGTGCCTTCAATCAACATCCTGATACATTCAATATGCAATTTGGAGTTTATGATTTTTTCGTGTAGCATGCGCGCTGTAAGCTTGTATTTTATAAGTATTCGCTATATCTAAGCATTGAACAGCTTGCTATTGATGTTGATGATTTTGTAAGCTCCAATTAAAACAGAGGCTATAAAAGCAGTTTAGATAATAGGGAAAATATTAAACGGCCTATCTGCATTCTTACCACAGAGTTTTCTGCGTTGAAATTGAAGTACCCTTCAAGAGAAACGCATTGCGTAATTAAGGCGTCGTTATCTTTGCCACGATTTCTCTTAATTTTCCTTCGTGTTTTATGCTCATTCATTCAATTGTTCAGTTGTTAATATTGTTGTCCTTGCGGATTGTAAATTTTCTTTCAGGCGCCTTGATTGGTCTCTCGCGCTTTTTGAGGGTTGTATTGAGAATCATTTACTTGATCACGATATCTATCATAAATTAATTCTTTTCGCCGTTAAACCTTGCTCATGGTTACTTCCTAAAAGCAATAAAACATTTTCCTGCGTTGTATTTAACGAATAGAGAAGCCTTGACTGTGCTCTGTTCTGTTGTAAAGCACTCAGGAAGCGGCTAGAGCTACTTCTTGAGTGCTCTAGCCGCTTTCAAAAATCAAATGTCAAACCCGGCATCAAAGTTCAAAAACCATCAAAGATCATATTCTGTAATAGTTTACAAACTGAAATAGTTCGGCATGTCGAATTAAACAGTTTTGCCTGAAGTTTTCAGTTTGTAATACAGAATCTGATAGTAAATTGTTCGGTGAAATTCGGCCCAATCGTGGCTCACAAAAATACGCAAGTTATTTCACATGACAAGAAGAAAACAAACTGTTCAAGACGAGTGTTTTATGAATGAATGGCAGTCGAATTCACCAGGACATGAAGATCGCTCGGAATGACAGCGCCGTAAAACTCGGCTGCAGTGACTAATGTGGCCTTCCACTCAACGCATCGGAAAAGTTATCAGAGCAAGCTCTTGATTTTACACTCGAAGGGTAGTCGATTTAGTTCCAGAGGCTTGCTCCACTACGATGACCAAAGATCGCCATGATGAGCTAGCCGCGATAGACCTCAAAATGATCGTAGTAGCTCTAACACCGTCATGATTGGTATGAATTTTAACAGTTATGCCAGGCTATATTTTTCATCATTCCTGTTTTTTTCTGTTTTGTTTTTGAACACGAAACTTTATATACTATGCAAGTGCTAGCTGTGTTTGATTTTTATTACCGTACGTAAACTTGCAATCTAACTAAGCGTGAAAACCCTTAAAACTCGAACTGTCCATTTTCTTTTATCTTTGAGGATTTTTGTCTCTGATCACGTTACAGTAACGTAAATTACTGCGCCTGGCATTTTTGCAAACCTTTGCTCGCTTGTTCCGAAATTTCACTTTCAATTTAAGAAAGAAAAGCAAGTAAGAAGTCTCGGAAAAGGTCGGACGTAGTACAATTTGGTTTATGGCGTGACAGCTTTAGCTCAGTTCTATGCTCTATACTCTCCTAGAGCACGCTCTTTTAACCAATGAGAGCATGCATTATATCCGAACTTAATTATAAAACATGATAAACCCACTTGAAAGATATCGGAAAAAAATTCGAGAAGCTTAGCCCCCGTCAGACTAAATGGCTCCGACAGAGGCTAATGCCAGCTTCAGAATCCCACTACGGTGGCCAATTTGCATTATCAGTTTGGTTGATGACACCAAACTATCCTATATTCAATTATCTCATCAGTTACATTAGTTGCTAAACGACTTGTTACAAATCTATCCTGCATTGGGAAAGAACATGCCTGTTCTTTTGTCTAATCACACAGCTCCAGAAGAAGAGAAGCCACTTGAGGTGGAAGAATATTCCTCCAGATCAACTGATCAAGACGTTCGCCAGAAGGAGGAGGCTGCAAGAAATGTGGATGAAAGAAAGACTGTCATCAAGAGGTGCAGTTCATTTGCATGTAGTCGTTCTGTTATCCCACGTTAGTGGAATTATATATACATATATACATAAAAAATTAATAAGTTATACAATAGCCCCTAAGGATGGCTACTATGCAATTTCTCCTCACAACATCACCATGAATCAAACTTTAAGGTCAGGAGAATAAAGAAAATGGTCACCCTCTAATGCAGCTCTAGATTGCCAAAAGACTTCTCCTCGTCAGCAACTTAAGAAATTTTTCCCGAATAGTTTGGAGAAAATAAAAACTGTATGATGTCAGGGTGTAAAGGGCTAACATGATTTGCAAATATTTGCGTGCAATGCACATTAGCGACATAACATTTATATTAAGCTGAGCTTAATAAAAGAAAAACTTTCCCTGAGTAGAATCAGCCATGATGGTCACATGCACATTTGAAAATTTCGGGATAAAGAAAAGAATGGCTATTTTGAATGCTGTTCATAAAATTTTAAATAGAATGTTATTTATTCTCTAACTTGATGAGATAGCTTAGATACAATTTGCATTACAATTGCTCAAAAACCTACAATTTATTCCATGAAAGTAAGTCCACACTTATTTAGAAGAAGCATTGCTTCACTGAACTAGGTACTCTCGATTCGTGAAATTCGGAAGCGTTCTATTAGCTATAGTCCGGTGATCTAAAGCCTTTTTAAGTTCTTCCCCAACATCTGTCCTACATTATTTATACAACGATAGCCCTATAGAAAGTATAGGTAGAAAGTAAAGGTTGCTAATAATTTACTCTTTAACTGCGGTATTATTATAGTTTACCATTCCTGCAGAAGGCTTGATAAATGTAATTTTGTAATTATTTCAGAGGTAAAATTGCAGACGAGTCAGAGACTTGGAATCTTGCAAGAGCTGGTGCATCCATCACATTTAACCTTGTAGCGATAACAAAATCCTTGACCATAACATGTTCATTATGGACCCCTGCAGCCCTTTCTCCGCCCATTGGTAGTAATGAGCTCTTGGTAAGCAATGTGATTGAACTGTCTCATGATGGCCCACCTGACCTGGAGTTCATGGAAAATGCTTCGGGAAGCATAAATGTAGCTTTGTTGCACAGTGCCTCAAACTGCAAAGGGTACGAAGTGGTTATAAAGCAGTTGGTTGACCCCGAATACAACGAGTGGGAGGATTTGGAGACAAGAAACATTTGGCATTCGTCAGGTACTGAAATGATAAATTTCACCGATGAGATCCATACACAAGTATCATTCCATATACTTCTTGCTAATTTCTCAATCCATAGTTAGGATCATTTAAGGGAGATGGACAGCCGGCTTAGTGGTTAGTGCACGCAATTCCAGATCGACATTTACAGCTTCATGGTGGTATGTTCTCGGGCAAAACTTAGAATGGATTAGAATAACAACATGGAAGTTCTCCCATACAGACCTTCAGCTTGGCTAATAGGGACTAAGTAATAATTGACACGGATTAAACCTACAGGAACGTTATTAACAGTATCTTTATGTCGTGGTCGAGATTCTCTTACACAGACCTCTCTGTTAGAAAGGTTTAAGTAGTAACCATAACTAATGATATCTATTACAGCATTACTAATAATATCAATATATTACAGTAAATCCAACCGTCCCCAATTGGACGTGCCCTTCCGCTGAAGCTTCTTGCTCGAAAAGGTGGTTTTCCTCGTTTGCAGCAGTCTGGCGCCTCAAGTCTTTTGTCTTTCCTAAGCCTACGTCTAAGACCTCTGAGTTTATCTGTCCACTGCCAGACTATCCAAATGTTAGTGTTGCGATTCCATGGAATTCTTTGCCTGCCGATACAGACTTTTCTTTAACTCTAAAGGTATTTACACCCGATGTTGCATTTGTAAGAAATAATAATGATGAAATTTATTGCCATCATTATCGTTATCATTCACATCATTATTACTATATCGATCATTTGTTTCAAAAGACTTAGATGGTGATGACAAAAAAACCAACTTATTGCCGAGAGGATGTTACCTTGATATAAAATCAAATGCTTTGACCTTAATTACAGCCAATAGCGGATTTTATGAAGACTATCATGTTAGTATAGAGTGCATAGATTTTAGCTGAAAAAAAATGTTTAATCAAATCTATTTATCGTCCCTATTTCAATTGGCAAACTACTGGTAGCTAACAAGAGTACCTTGGGTTATCATAAATTTTTGATATGATTGTTTTGGCTCTTTTAATTTGAGGTGCAAGAAGCGCCAACCATCGACCACGATGTGGAAGGAATGTTTGTTGGTCCGATTCTTCACATTTCGTGCTCAAACAATGTGACGCTGTCAGCGCCAGCGAAAATCAGCCTCCCGTTGGCACTCACAGACGGTGGAATAGAGCCAGCGGAACTGCATTCAGGTCAAGTGAAGATACTACATTTCAATTCGAGAGAGGAATCACAAGAATGGACGGATATCACAGATCATTTGGATATGCCTGTAGTTCTTAGAGGTGGAATAGTGACGTTTCATGTCAAAACTTTCTGCCGGTAAGATGAATGTGTAGATCGCATTATTATTTTATAAACTGTATGCAGTTAATTTATTTTTTTTTTACATTTCTCGAAGTGAACCATTAGTTTTAGAAACCAGAAGTTCGCTTTGCAATTGCTGTGAAACTCTAAATTTCGTCAATTCATATGCTATGGGGTTGAATGTGATGATGAGTGCAAAAGAGTAAACTAACACATATTTAAGGCCGTGAGGACCATTTCCAAATTATACGCCTAATTTTTTTGAGAAATTTTGATCCCACTGGCGAGTGAATAGAGTTGTTAAAAATAACAAGCATCCAGTGAAAATTCTATAGAAGTTGAAAAGAAGGATGCTTAACGCCAATTTTATTGCAAAAACTGCTCCTCATGTGAGCTTTTGTTCTGCTCCACAGTGTAAGTCGTATACAAACGTTTGAAATCTGTTGTTTTAACATGCAGCGCTTTCCACAAATGAGGTATACCTACTTGTGAGTAAAATAACCCCCTTCCCCCCCCCCCCCCTCTGCTCCTCGTTTTCCTCCCCCTCCTCTTCCTCCTCCTACTCTCTCTCAACATTTGGCGCGTCTCTCGAGCTTCCCCAGGTTATTCAAGCTGGCTTTAAAAT
The DNA here is from genome assembly GCF_964200805.1 of Pocillopora damicornis. NCBI lineage: Eukaryota > Metazoa > Cnidaria > Anthozoa > Scleractinia > Pocilloporidae > Pocillopora > Pocillopora damicornis. Next base: position 27,712,349 of record NC_142670.1, on the reverse strand, counting down.
CAAAAGTTCTCATTGGAAATAGTTTCTCTCTTGCGAAGTCGAAAAACCGGACTTGTTGATTAGTTTTGAGCTAGGTAACTGACTCGGGTGGATACTTTAAAAAAGTCATGGTACTTGTCGAGGGATTATTTCCCTCTAGCAAATATTTCTTCTCAAGCGGTCAACATCTACAAAAGTGTACATACCTCTTTAAACGTGTGTGTGTGTATGTGTGCGTGTGTGTGTGTTTGTGTTTGTGTGTGTGTTTTGTTTTTTTTCATGTCGTGTAGAGTTTCCTGCCATTCTCTTTCAGGTTTTGGCCCTGGTTGTTGAAGACGTCCGCCAGCATTCCATGCAAATATGCCTCGCTCCTATGCGATGGAATCATGAAACAGCAAGCTGGGTTTTTAGCTTGCTTATGCAATGATGTAGTACCCTCGAGATACGTGTTGAATATGTTTTGTTTCCCGCGGCAGTTAAGGTCCAAAGTGAATAGCGATATGTCCTCAACATATTGTGTGAATATGCAAGGAGAAGGAACCTCGAAGAAACCGCTGTCTAGCGGTGATGAAACATGTGTGTCTCTATCAAATGGATTTGAAGTGCAGGGAGCGGGAAATGTAGAGAAAATCGTCTTAAAGTAAGTACCAGCACTGTTACGTTTCATCGTTCCGTCCTCATGATCCGCTCATTCGTAAAATAATGTAGAAAGGCATAGTGACTCTGCCTCTGTAACTAAGCTGCAACTAAGAGGAGGGTTGAGAAAGCGGCTCTGTCCTATGGTCTCCCGGCTTAAGGTCACAAGTCTGTTTCACGAAGGGATCTAAATTATCCATTCTAACTTCTTACCTTTAGAAAGCTCAAAATCTAAGAGAAATTTACACTTCAGCATTGTAAAGTTAAATAAGTTCCTTAAGTACGTGATTCCTTCACTGAGTTTGACCAGGAAGAAAGTCAAAATAATTTAACAAGTGTTTTTGCCGCTTGCAAAGACGCAAATTTAAGTGATTTGCTAAATCCACTATACTAGAAACCTAAGAAAAAAGTTAATATCCATCTAAACTTTTGTTCCCTTATTTATGCGAGGTTCCACAGTGAGCACCATGATCACGAGTTTCTGCGTGTTAGTATTAAAGACCCGAGTGATCTGCAAGTCGACTTCCTAAAACTGCTAGGAGGCGAGGAGAGAAATAATTTGCCAATAATATGTAAAGTTCCCATCATTGCAAGATCTCCAGCACAGGTATTTACGATACTGCTGCTTAAATGCATACATCTGCATTTTCATCCACTGAAACAAACTATGTGGATAAACAAAAATTGTACTGTCGTAAATCGCTTCCCAGAATGCTTGGAACTCAACCAAACAAAGTATCTGTGGTGAAATATCTTTTATTTCATTAAAGTATTCGGACGATTATAATGTAAAGTAAAGTCAAAGAGTTACACTTGCAGCTTTTTCTCGAGGCTCTCTTCGACATACATATATTCTGCAATTTCCATCTCCCAATTGCCTTGCAACTTCAGCAGCTTGTCTACAAATAAATTTAAGCTGTTCTGAATATTGGATGTTAATCCTGTTGCCCCACTGAACCATACGTTTTAGAGATTACAGTCTTTTGGATTGAAATTTAGGGTGTACCTGGCAGTGAAAAGCATGTGGTCACACCCATATAATTTCCAGAGACACTAATTTGGTGGCATGAGTTTTCGATCCACTCGGATATAAATATGTTTACCTTTCCAGTAATTATTATTGCTTGTTAATGTTCCTTACACGCTCAATATGAAATTTAAAATGAGTGGGATAACCTCTACTGTATTCATTTCACCAAAACAAATCCAGCGAATACTTAAGAAAATAAAGCGGCAAACTAGGACCGGCCTTCCGATCCTTTGATCCAGATTTTTTCTTTTTATATCAGTGGTCATCTGGAAAGCGGTAGGTTTCTTCTTGAAAAATAGTCCTTTCGGGTTAGAGGCACTGCTGAGTCGACAATAGTCTTGCAAAATTCGCCATCAAAAGGTTTCCGAGTAACATCATGAAGTCATTTTAAGGCAGCACGACCTTATTGAGGACGAATCACTGGAAACAGAAGTAAGATGAATGTCGTATAGGTAAAGAAATGTCCTGCCCAAAGGAAATCGTACAGGAACATATAAGACATTAAAAGTTTTTGATTTAGTGTACTACTTTTATTTTTCAGTTGCTTTGAAGTCACTTTCCATGCCTCTGCTTTCTTCTTCTTTGTTTTTTCTTTTTCTTGTTATTTAGTAATTTTCCTTATTTCCTCATTTCTATTTGCTCCATACGCACCCGTAATATTGCGAATTTTCCCTCCACCATTTAGGGTCATGTTCCTGCAACCTTTGATCCTGAAGAAGAAAGTAGTAAGTTGTTGTTTTTGTCGTTGGTTTCGTTGTCGTTCGAATAAAATGATGGCTGGTCTAGTAAAGTTTACTAGACCAGCCATCATTGTTCGAAAATATGCAAACTCAAAACTGCAGGCTCTGTGGGTTTTGAAAATGTAACATTTAGTGACAAAGCAACGTGTTCTCAACGGAAAGTCATAATAATCTGCCTTAATTCATGTGTTAATACATCAGGACATGCTCTACCACACTCGACAGTGATCGCTTCTTGTCTATTACGTATCAGTAAACTCGATCCAGACCTTCACAGTAGGTTTGTCCTTCCTTGTAAGGAATTTGATACTGGAAACGAGTAAAGCGCAAAACAGCTCAGTTAGGAAAGACACAAAGAATTGTATTTTACTAAAATATCATTCCGTTGGTTATATCCCTAAAATAATGGAGTCACTTTAACGGTAAGAAACCCTTTGCAACATGCTATTACTTTTCAAATGAACTCTTGGATCGACTATGTTTTATTATAACAGTCCCATTTTTCAAATTTGTTAGTGCTCATTATTACCTAGAAAAGAAATTGACAAAACTTACTACTCTAAGTCGTGAAGGCTGGGTCTTACCTGCACGATCGCAGTCCAGGATCACCAAACCATTGTTTCCGAACCATACGCGCCATAACACTTGCGTTCGCTCTCAACCCAACCATGTCATTAACCCCATTTTTATGCAGGCATTTTCGCCCAAAGTGAGAAACATTCATGACCTCCCTTTCAAAGTGTTTGTCGGGCCATACGCCCTTACACTTGCGTTAGTTCTCAACCCAGCCATCTCATTAACTCCATTATGATCTCACCGATTTCAATGAAATTTGGCCAGTTTAAAGGATCTACCCCAAAAATCAAAAAGACAAATTGGTTTCTGTTTTGGTTTTTCGGGGGAAGATAGACAACCCCCCTCCCCCGGTTTTTCTTGGTTTTCATCAGGGAAATCGCTTCAAAATAGGTAAAATGTATGAAGCTTTCACTGCCATGGTATTTAACCAATTACTCTGAGGGTTTGCACACATATTATTACATCCTTAGTAAATGTCCAACGCAAGTATCAGTCAATTTGTTTGACGGCTTGTCAATCAACAGAGGCAAATAAACGACTGTGTTCTTAGACCTTTCTTTTCGATTCATTCAAATATTTAACAACTTTGAGGTCAAATATCTCCCCTTGCCAGAAAGCTACAACACTAATCTTAATTTCCCTTTATAATCCATCATTTCATCTCCGAAAACCGTCAAAAAAATATCCAGGCACTACAGTATTTTTGTGTTGAATGCCTTTTAAAATCTGCGACTGTGACAAGCTTCTCTCAACTACACCAGTCACGCAATTCTGGATCTAGGCGGTCACTTGACCAAATAAACCTACATTTTTTAGCTCTCTATATAAGATGGTTGATCAAGAAAGCTAAAAAATGCGAAGAACTTTCAAGATTTTTCGTAGGAAAGGAGAATTTCACGCTTACTGAGATGCGTGTAGGCGAAAAATTAATAAGAAAATCGTAGCTTTTTTTTTCTGTCGTTTATTACTATGGAGATTTGCTGAAATCAGCAAATATGGCTTTTGTACGGCACAAAACATCCATTAGTCTATAACTTGATTGTTTGTCGTCATCACTGCTCATTTCAGGGGATTTTAAAGTCATACGCTGCGTGTTGGTTGACATTATCACAAGTTCCAGTGTGCTATAACTTCGGCTTTCACAGACGAGAAATTCTGCGCTCTCGCTCGAGAGCAAATATCAATAGCTCAATCAAACTAAAAACTGTGCTGCTATCCCGAAAATAACATTAAAATAGTGTTGTCGTTGTCACTTACCGCCATCGAACATTTCCATGCAGAACTCCGCCAAACTAACATCTGTTGCGTGACCCGTAGACTTTCCGTAGGAATTATTCAAGCGCGTTGTTCATGCTTTCTGCTAAATAAAAATTTCAGAATAATCTGCAGATCTCTATGATTATTTGCTTGCTTTTATCGTAAATTACAGTTTTTTTTTTTTTTTAGCATTTTGTGACTACATATAAATCCACATCTCTCTCGATCGAGTGTTGCCGGTGTTTAATTGCGTGACTAATAAAATTTATTAATTGTTACCTAAAATAAAATAATAATTAGAAAAATATCTCAGGGAATTTAAGGGAAGTATTAAAGGAAAAAGAACTGTAGCCCTCATTCATTAAAAACCCCAAATAAAAGTGAAATAAACGTGATTTTATTGTACGTTTTTTTGAAAGCTCATAACAAGATCTAAATTTCTGTTAAGTTCGAATGTCATTTTTTCCTTGTAATCTGTAATAAGTCTAGTCGTCAACACTTCATTCATAGTTTGACCTTTAAGCTGTCGACTGAAGTAACGCAATCGTATCGTTTTGCCGTAATAAATGACTTTTGAAAATGTTTTAAGGATCTATTAATTAAATTAATTTTGCATGACCATTACACACATTTGCTCTCGGGTATCGCGCAAAATAATTCAACCTAGTTTACTCAACATTTTGCATCGATGAACAAGATAATTTCTCAAATCACCGCTCAAATTTACAGCCGATAATCATGTAGCATGTCCTAAGTTAGAGGAATGATGCATCTTATGCCTTATCAACGGCCATCCCGGGGGGTTGACCCTGAAGACATACGGGGGAATAGTGCGGGATTTTCTGACCTTTGTCGTCAATTTTTGGCCCGGGACGGGGGCATTGGACTGTTTTTGCACTTCCGAGGCAAGATGCACGGGGAAAGACCCGCGGGATTTGTAACATCGCCGCTATCTTGAAAATGAAAGATCCGGACCGCGGGGACCGGGTATTACCGTTGAACGGCCTCCCGTAAATCTGTCCTATTTTGTTGGTCATCCTTCCCTAACATAGCGCAAGAAATCTATGATCTCTTCCATGCTAATCTTTTGATGATTAGGTGTTGAATATTTATACTGTCATCTGTTTGAATTATTCATATTTTGCTTACTATATATATTATTGTTAAACTTTTATTAAAAATTATTCAGGAAATTACGTTACAACTTGGAATTCCTTTCAAATTATGCTCCTCGGGGTAGGGACAGTGGTAGCTTTTTGTGGAAGAATATTGGCCTTGGGTAGGTGGAATTTGCAAATGTCTTGGTGCAAATGCCCGGGGGTTCTCCGGGGTCAACACCCGGGATGGTCGCTGATAAGTGCATTATCTCAGAGAATTCTCAATGATTATAAATTCATTCTTAAACCAACAACGGCAAATTTGGCTTACCTTTAACAATTACTTGCCTCTCAAGAACGTCATCTTCACCAGTAACATGTGAGACGAACAGATATATGATACACTCCCCATAAATCAAGTGTCAGGGGATTAACTTGATTCACTTTAGTAGAGAGTCGTCAGTACCGCAAAGTAGTTTCCTTTGCGGAATGTCGGTCAGCCCCATAGTTCTTTTTCCTTTAATATTTCCCATAAAATTCACTTGAATATTTTTCTTAGCTAATCAATTATTTTTATTTTAGTTATTGATTGATTCTTTTCGCTTTTTTACTCGTGGTCATTCTTGGTCACTCGTGGTCACTCATAATCACTCGTGGTCACGCGTGGTCACTCGGAGTGTACTTTTAGACATTGATCATCATCCATAAAGTTGGAGTAACTAAAAATATGTGAGACGTGTTGCGTAAATGGACGCAAATTTGTCGTATTCACAGGACGAAATCACATGTTTCCGTATTTCTGAAACGTGGCGGAAACATGCAACTCCATGTTTCCGTTATGTTTACTTAAAAGTGGTCCGGTTTCGTTGTATACGCAGCAACGGAAACGTGAGAAAACGTCACGAAACCGGTAACGGAAACACAGGTTATCCGTCGTGTTTCCGGAACGGTTTAACATGTTTCTGCCACGTTTCCGTTTACGGATTCATATCAAACTCATGGGGTACAAATAGTCTTAACATGAATGTAGTGACCACGCCCACTTCAACACCCCACTCAAATCGAGTGAAATTTTCGAATGTTTTACCATTGTGCGGATTGTCTACGGAAAAAGCACTCAATGTACCTCTGAAATATTCAACTATAATATTGTGGCTTTCTATTTCGCTAATTTTCTAACTTGAAGGTAAAGTTTTTCCCTCGTCATTTTTACCTTTTCTCCGAGCGGTTGCGTGAAATTATCAAGGCGATTTTGATCAAAACGCGACCGAGCGAAGGGTCTCGGGCGATATCTCTTTTACGCAGGCGCATATTAAAAATGTACCGCCAGAACCAAAAAGAGGAACAAATTTCCTTTGTTTTGATATGTAAAGTGTCGAACAAAAAGCAGATTTACCTCCGTCAAATGGCGTTTCAAAATAGTTGTATCTTCCTCCTTTTGATTTTTCCTGTTTTGTAAGCGTGAAAGCAGTAGGAGAGGGATCGGGAAACTCAGAAAGCGCTCCGGGAATTAATCTGCCATCGTTTACTTACAAGATAAACAAGTAAGATTTGTGAAGTTCTTTGAAGTATGAAGTCTAACTAAATGCCTTTTTAAAGCTTGTCTGCTGTATTTTTCGTAAACTTCCCTGATTAATTTTTAGTTTCAGCTTACTAGTCTATACTATTTCAAAGCAATGTCAAGACGAAGACGGAAAACCATGAGTCGGTCCTTTCAACAATCGTAAACAAAGTGTTTGAGCAATCAGGTACACGAGGTGTAATAATCAATAGCCGCATATCAGAAGTCTTCAGAAAGAAAGTATTCTGTCTTCAGAAAGCTGTCAAGAAAGCTAATAATCGTGGCGGAAGGCAATTAAACGGGCTCTCGGTATCGATTTAATATCATATCGATCTCAATATCATACAGTTTTGAATCTTTCTTCCGTGTATTCGCCTTTCTAACGAGGGTGTATGTTGAGAATTCATTGCAAAATCGCTTTGTTTTTTTAATTTCCCTCCTTGACCTGTCCGCCATTTTGAAAATTCGTAACGGAGAGCATGCGCATTACGTGGGGTAAGTGGTTGCGTACACCTGGAACCGAGAAAAACAAATGTTCGTCGCACTGGGGAAAGAGTTTGATATGTTGCAATTTCGTCCTGTGATTCCTCCTAAAATCAAATTCGAGATTTTAGCTCATAGAGGTTCGCAAACAACATCTCCCCACGCCAGGAGATTATCTCGTCTCCTGAAACCGCAAGCAATGGGACAACTGCACCTCCTGGCGTCAATGACGATGGATCAAGATTCTCAATCGCTCGGTGGAGCGTTGAGGAGGGCGACACAATAATGAGCAAAGTTAAGTTGCCAAAGGCAAAGAAAACCCGCGGCAAAATGGAGAAGCCGGAAAATGTGCTGAGGAGCAAGACAACAAATCGACAGGCAGCTTTTAAAATTACGATTCGAAGTGATTGTTGATGTCTTTGTATCCAGGCTTCAATAAAGAAAAAGAAACCTCGTTTTTAACATTATGTATGGCAAAGTTTGGTTGAACGGCGACTTCTTTGTTCGAAATATGGACGTCAGCGTGGAGCTCCGACATTACAAGTCTCTTTTACAAAGGAAATTTTTTCTTTTCTTTACAGAATGGTACTCGTTCTTTCTTCTTTGGGCCTTTTTTTTCTTTTTTCCTTTTTTTTTTTACCAAGGAGTTATTTAGTGGTCAAGTGACTTCTTTCATCGCTCTAATTCAACTGTCCTTCATTCAATGATCAAGATAGTAGAGTTACCGTACAACACTCGCGATTAGTTAATTTGCTTCTACCTAGGAAAGTAGATTTACGACGCAATTGAGCATACAATAGTAACGCTGTGTAACGCAACAATAGGCTTTTTCATGGTCATAATCGGTCTCAAACACTAGCACTTAAAATGCGCGAAACACATGTATCATTGGAGAGCGTTTGAGAGCGTTTAGTCAGAGCTGTTGAAGAAGGATCAAAGCGGCCATCCAAATCTTTGAAAGGCTCCAAACTACGATGTACATCAAATTTGACCTTCTCGAAAACTGGTCTCAAATTACATACTTGAGAACCATAGAATACGCGACAAATACGTACAAAAAATACTTTTACACATTCAGAATAAACCAGGTTATATTTACCTATGGTGAAAGGAAAAAGGAGCGGCCTAACTTTTACAGAATGTTTGGTCAAAATCTGCCAATTGCTGCCGCTTTCACCGCCATATTGAAAATGAAGCTGCCACAATGCAAAGCAATCGGAGTGCGCACACCGCCTGGATGGTTACCATAATTGTGGATCTCTTCGTGATATTCCAGAACCTTGGCTTTTGAAATAACAGCAACCTTGCTTTGCAGTAAGACCTGTTACTACAAGTTAACAACCATGTTTCATCATGCACGAGTTGGCCATGATTCTTTGATTAGATAAAGGAGACAGTTGAATTTATTTGTCATGCTATGGTGTTTTAATCGATTTCGATTTCGAAATAACTTGGTACCGTCTTTCAGTTGTATTAAAGTGTATACGGCCTGTTTTCGTACTTATTGACGTTTTTGATAAACAAATCACGGCTCAAAGGAAAGAAGTCTATCAGCGGGGATGGAAACTGTTTTTTACCGAGCTGTTGCTTTTAGGAGGAATGAAACAGGCGCTGAGAAACACGAGGAGATTAGGAGGTGGAGTGGCAGTTTGTTTCAGGAAAAGGTTTTTGAGCTGCGACTCTTCGCTATTTTCAAATACAAAAACAGTCACGGTTTTTCTTCAACAATAAAATTTTCTACAGTGGTTTCTTCGGCTGATCTAAGTGACTAATCATGGTACACTGTAACTGCACAATTTCTTTCAATGCTACACTTAGTAGCTCCCAGGAATCCAACGGAATCACCTTTAGGCGTCTTACTATACGTACGTCTATTTAAATTAAGCCGCAGCTTAATTCTTTAAATTGAACATGAGATTGTCAATTGAGATTAAGGTGTGCAAAAAAACCTTGGATTTTTTCCCTTGCATTGTGGCTTGTTTAACTTGATAAATTAGGAAAATGAACTGATCGCTGAAGCGCTTGGGGAAGATAAGTAATATTTTCTTTTATGTTCTTTTTTAGCTATGGAGGTTCCGCAAGGCGAGACAGATCGAGATCGTGAACAAGACAGCTCTCCAGGTTTGAAAACACTGAATATGAACATTAGCACTATTCCACAATGACATCTTTCATGCTTAGAGTAGAGCTATATATTTGCAAGTTAACTTTAAATACTGATCATGGCCTTAAATTTTGTTTGAAGTTAAATTAGTACAACGACGTGAAGATGGAGAAACAAGAACCTTAATCATGCCGCAAATATTGCGTGGCTTTTGAAAATGTAGCATTTAGTGACAAAGCACGTGTTCTTAACGGAAAGTCATACTTGCCTTTCTTCATGTGTTAATAAATCGGGCCGTGCCTCCCTCACGCTCAAAGTGATGGCTTATTGTCTCTGTTTTGTACCAGTAAACTCAATGCAGACCTCGGTGCGTATGTCTTTCCTTGTAAGAAATTTGTTATTGGAAACGAGAAAAGCGCAAACAGCTTAGAAAGACACAAAGAAGGGTAATTCTCCAAAAATTATTTTGTTGGTCATATTGTTAAGATAATGGAATAACTCTAATGGTGATAAATCCTTTGCAACCTGATATTGCTTTTCAAATGAAATCTTGGATCGAATATGTTACCTTATAACAGCCCCCTTTGTCAAATTTGTCAATGCTCATTGTTACTTAGAAGAGAAATCGACAAAACTTACTACTCTAAGCTATGAACGCTGGGTCTTACCCGGACGATCAAAGTCCAGGATCACCACACCATTGTTTCCGAACCATATGCGCCATAAAACTTGCTTTAGTTCTCAACCCAGCCATCTCATGAAACCCATTATTCTGCAGGTACTTCCGCCCAAAGTGTGAAACGTTCAATTGTAAAGCGTCCAAATTTAGAATCATTGTCATGCAGCCCTCTTGCGGCTCGTAGGAAGAGGATACGCGAATCTGCGAGTAACATCGAGATTGAAAATGTCGTGATAGATTTCCCTTTTTAATTGTATATTTTTCAAGTTTGCATGTTGCTGTTACACGTCTATGTATGGTAAAAATTTTTTATGCAGAAAGACTTGCACTATATTTATTAGACATCCTTTTTACCTAGTTATAATGTGAAGAGAACAAAAAGAAAAGCGAATTAAGACTTAATGTCTTATTCCTGCATTCAGAAAGGCCACGTTTTAGCTTTCATTTTGAGAGTCGTCTGTTTATTTTTTAGGAGCCCACATCTCAATTGTTTTCCACTAGTATACTTTGTCCTAGATTTCATGCATACATTCCGTAGTAAATGTTCAGCACGAAATTGGCAGTCATCCCCACAAAAGTCCTCTGCTACCAATCCTCAAACTTGTCAAGCACTCCGCCATTTTCAATAAAATGTTTACTCTCCCCAGGCTCCTCAGCGGCATTAGTTCTCGTTACCACGCTTTGCGTAGTAAATAAGTGTTAATTCAACTTTTTTGGCAAGAAATCGGAATTGTTATTCAGTGAAAGCGATGACTTTAGAGTAAGATAGCAAACAAAAAGTGATTGAGTTAAATACTACATTTGATGTTTTCTGAGATCTGAGTTATATCTCAAAACTTCTGATCAAGTATTAATGCTTCCGATTATATTTATAGCAAGAGACTTTCTTTCAGAAATTTTCCAAAATGTCTTATTTACAATCGGAACGGAAACCAAACCAGAGTGCCTTCAATCAACATCCTGATACATTCAATATGCAATTTGGAGTTTATGATTTTTTCGTGTAGCATGCGCGCTGTAAGCTTGTATTTTATAAGTATTCGCTATATCTAAGCATTGAAGAGCTTGCTATTGATTTTGATGATTTTGTAAGCTCCAATTAAAACAGAGGCTATAAAAGCAGTTTAGATAATAGGGAAAATATTGAACGGCCTATCTGCATTCTTACCACAGAGTTTTCTGCGTTGAAATTGAAGTACCCTTCAAGAGAAACGCATTGCGTAAGGCGTCGTTATCTTTGCCACGATTTCTCTTAATTTTCCTTCGTGTTTTATGCTCATTCATTCAATTGTTCAGTTGTTAATATTGTTGTCCTTGCGGATTGTAAATTTTCTTTCAGGCGCCTTGATTGGTCTCTCGCGCTTCTTTAGGGTTGTATTGAGAATCATTTACTTGATCACGATATCTATCATAAATTAATTCTTTTCGCCGTTAAACCTTGCTCATGGTTACTTCCTAAAAGCAATATAACATTTTCCTGCGTTGTATTTAACGAATAGAGAAGCCTTGACTGTGCTCTGTTCTGTTGTAAAGCACTCAGGAAGCGGCTAGAGCTACTTCTTGAGTGCTCTAGCCGCTGTCAAAAATGTCAAACCCGGCATCAAAGTTCAAAAACCATCAAAGATCATATTCTGCAATAGTTTACAAACTGAAATATTTCGGCATGTCGAATTTAACAGTTTTGCCTGAAGTTTTCAGTTTGTAATACAGAATCTGATAATGAATTGTTCGGTGAAATTCGGCCCAATCGTGGCTTACAAAAATACGCAAGTTATTTCACATGACAAGAAGAATACAAACTGTTCAAGACGAGTGTTTTATGAATGAATGGCAGCCGAATTCACCAGGACATGAAGATCGCTCGGAATGACAGCGCCGTAAAACTCGGCTGCAGTGACTAATGTGGCCTTCCACTAAACGCATCAGAAAAGTTATCAGAGCAAGCTCTTATTTTTCCACTCGAAGGGTAGTCGATTTAGTTCCAGAGGCTTGCTCCACTGCGATGACCAAAGATCGACATGATGAGCTAGCCGCGATAGACCTCAGAATGATCGTAGTAGCTCTAACACCGTCATGAATTTTAACAGTTATGCCATGAATTTTAACAGTTATGCCAGGCTATATTTTTCATCATTCCTGTTTTTTTCTGTTTTGTTTTTGAACACGAAACTTTATATACTATGCAAGTGCTAGCTGTGTTTGATTTTTATTACCGTACGTAAACTTGCAATCTAACTAAGCGTGAAAACCCTTAAAACTCAAACTGTCCATTTTCTTTTATCTTTGAGGATTTTTGTCTCTGATCACGTTACAGTAACGTAAATTACTGCGCCTGGCATTTTTGCAAACCTTTGCTCGCTTGTTCCGAAATTTCACTTTCAATTTAAGAAAGAAAAGCTAGTAAGAAGTCTCGGAAAAGGTCGGACGTAGTAAAATTTGGTTTATGGCGTGACAGCTTTAGCTCAGTTCTATGCTCTATACTCTCCTAGAGCACGCTCTTTTAACCAATGAGAGCACGCGTTATATCCGAACTTAATTATAAAACATGATAAACGCACTTGAAAGATATCGGAAGAAAATTCGAGAAGCTTAGCCCCCGTCAGACTAAATGGCTCCGACAGAGGCTAATGCCAGCTTCAGAATCCCACTACGGTGGCCAATTTGCATTATCAGTTTGGTTGATGACACCAAACTATCCTATGTTCAATTATCTCATCAGTTACCTTAGTTGCTAAACGACTTATTACAAATCTATCCTGCATTGGGAAAGAACATGCCTTTTCTTTTGTCTAATCACATAGCTCCAGAAGAAGAGAAGTCACTTGAGGTGGAAGAATATTCCTCCAGTTCAACTGATCAAGACGTTCGCCAGAAGGAGGAGGCTGCAAGAAATGTGGATGAAAGAAAGACTGTCATCAAGAGGTGCAGCTCATTTGCATGTAGTCGTTCTGTTATCCCACGTTAGTGGAATTATATATACATATATACATAAAAAATTAATAAGTTATAGAATTGCCCCTAAGGGTGGCTACTATGCAATTTCTCCTCACAACATCACCCTGAATCAAACTTTAAGGTCAGGAGAATAAAGAAAATGATCACCCTCCACTGCAGCTCTAGATTGCCAAACGACTTCTCCTCGTCAGCAACTTAAGAAATTTGTCCCGAATAATTTGTAGAAAATAAAAACTGTATGATGTCAGGGTGTAAAGGGTTAACATGATTTGCGAATATTTGCATGCGATGCACATTAGCGACATAACAATCATATTAAGCTGCGCTTAATAAAAGAAAAACTTTCCCTGAGTAGAATGAACCATGATGGTCACATGTACAATTGAAAATTTCGGGATAAAGAAAAAAATGGCTATTTTGAATGCTGTTCATAGATTTTAAATAGAATGTTATGGACATAGTTTGATGCTACTCTGGTTTGCATTTGTAAGGAATAACAGCATAACCAGTCGCTGGTTTCCTTTCATTAAGAGCGTTACTATTCGTAACTGGTTTTTGCGTTACTATTTTACAAGAGCGTTTTTTACAAGAGCGTTTTTTTTACGTTTTACGAGAGCGTCAAGAGCGTTACTATTTTACAAATAGTAACGCTCTTGATGAAAGGAAACCAGCGACTGGTTTTGCTGTTATTCCTTACATACAGGGTGTTACGGAACCCATAAAGAGAATTTTGAATAGCCACAACGTTAAAGTTGCTCAAAAACCTTTTCAGACTTCGGGGAATATTTTCGCCAAACCTAAGGATCCTGTCACGAAAGAACAACGAAACGATGCCATTTATTCTATTCCTTGCAATGACTGTGTCAACGAATACATCGGACAGACCAAACGTCAGTTTGGTACACGGTTAAAAGAGCACCAAAAAGCGGTTTTCCTTTGCAATAGGAAAATTCAGCTTTATTGGAGCATATGTGCCTAACTAACCATACCACTAATCGGCGTTACCACCAGCGCCTTTGTTTGGAGGCTTGGCATATTAACTCCGCCCTCGCTCCTTTAAATCGTGACGATGGCGGTTTGCTTCCTGACGCCTATTTACACCTAGTCAGAAAAAAAAACCTATTGTTTCAGCGTTTAGATCACCCCTGATGAAGGCACTAGAGAGGAGTGCGAAACGTTAGGTCTATGAATTGTAACTTCTTCGGTTACATTCATTAAATCTGCTAACCAGAGTGGCATCAAGCTATGTCTGATTGTCCACCTGGTTGCCGTGTGAACTTTTGTATAGAATGTTATTGATTCTCTTACTTGATGAGATAGCTTAGATACAATTTGCACTACAATTACTCAAAAACCTACAATTTATTCCATAAAAGTAAGTCCACACTTAATTAGAAGAATCGTTGCTTCACTGAATTAGGTACTCTCAATTTGCGACATTCGGAAGCGTTGTATTGGCTATAGTCCGGTAATCTAAAGCGTCTTTAAGTTCTTCCCCAATATCCGTCTTTCGTTATTTATACAACGATAGACCTATAGAAAGTGTAGTCTTAGGTTGCTTATAATTTATTCTTTAACTTCAGTATCTTTATAGTTTAGCGTTCCTGCAGAGGGCTAATAACTGTTAAAAAAAAGCTGATTCTGTCGCATATTCACCCGAAAAAAAGGTATAAAAGACGCCGTTTTGGCCTTGCCCAACGAAGTAGACTGCATCTTCGTGATTTGGTTATTTGATAGTGACATCGCATCCGGAATGTCAACCCTGGAGCATAAAATATCAAAATGTTACGTTATGCATAAGCTTTTCGCCGATGGAGTAAGATACAGACAACCTATTAATAAAGATAGCCCATCACTGAAGTTGATGCGGTGACCGAGTTTAAAGAGCTGCAAAACCGTCTTGAAAGAGAAACTCACTTTACATTCAAGAGGAAACATGATAAGCGTTTTCACTCAAACAAAAGCTTGATAAATGTAATTTTGTGATTATTTCAGAGGTAAAATTGCAGACGAGTCAAAGACTTGGAATCTTGCAAAAGCTGGTGCATCCATCACATTTAACCTTGGAGCGATAACAAAATCCTTGACCATAACATGTTCATTATGGACCCCCGCAGCCCTTTCTCCGCCCATAGGTAGCAATGAGCTCTTGGTAAGCAATGTGATTGAACTGTCTCATGATGGCCCACCTGATCTGGAGTTCATGGAAAATGATTCGGGAAGCATAGATGTAGCTTTGTTGCACAGTGCCTCTAACTCCAAAGGATACGAAGTGGTTATAAAGCAGTTGGTTGACCCCGAATACAACGAGTGGGAGGATTTGGAGACAAAAACCATTTGGCATTCGTCAGGTGCTGAAATAATAAATTTTACCGATGAGATCTATACACAAGTATCATTCCATATACTTCTTGCTAATTTCCCAATCCCTAGAAAGGATCATTTAAGGGAGATGGGGAGCCGGCTTAGTGGTTAGCGTACGTAATTCCAGATCGACATTTACAGTTTGATGGTGCTGTGTTCTCGGGAAAAACTTAGAATGGATTAGAATAACAACATGGAAGTTCTCCCATACAGACCTCCAGCATGGTTAATAGGGACTACTGAGTAATAATTGAAACGGATTATACCCACAGGAACGTTATTAACAGTATCTTTATGTCGTGGTCGAGATTCTCTTACACAGACCGCTCTGTGAGAAAGATTTAAGTAATAACCATAACTAATGATATCTATTACAGCATTAATAATAATGTTATTATATTACAGTACATCCAACCATCCCCAGTTGGACGTGCGCTTCCGCTAAAGCTTCGTGCTCGAAAAGGTGGTGTTCCTCGTTTGCAGCAGTCTGGCGCCTCAAGTCTTTTGTCTTTCTTAAGCCTACGTCTAAGACCTCTGAGTTTATCTGTTCACTGCCAAACTATCCAAATGTTAGTGTTGCGATTCCATGGAATTCTTTGCCTGTCGATACCGACTTTTCTTTAACTCTAAAGGTATTTATACCCGATGTTGCATTTGTAAGAAATAATTAAGATGATGATGAGAGTGATTATGGCATTTATTGTCATCATTATTCTTATCATTTATATCACTATTACAATATCTATCATTTGTTTCATAAGACTTTAAGGTTAAAAACAAAAAAAACAAATTATTGCCGAGAGGGTATTACCTTGATATAAAATCAAATGCTTTGACCTAAATTACGGTCAATAACAGATTTTTTGAAAACTATCATGTTAGTGTGAATGCATAGATTTTAGCTGAAAAAGAATGTTTAATAAAATCTATTCAACATCCTCAATCCATTTGGGAAACTACTGGTAGCTAACAAATCTATTCAACGTCCTCATTTCATTTGGGAAACTACTGGTAGCTAACCAATCTATTCAACGTCATCGTTTCATTTGGGAAACTACTGGTAGCTAACAAGAGTACCTTGGGTTATCATAAATTTTGTGACATGATTGTTTTGGCTCTCTTAATTTGAGGTGCAAGAAGCGCCAACCGTTGACCACAATGTGGAAGGAATGCTTGTTGGTCCGATTCTTCACATTTCGTGCTCAAACAATGTAGAGCTGTCAGTGCCAGCGAAAATCAGCCTCCCGTTGTCACTCACGGACGGTGAAATAGAACTAGCGGAGCTGCATTCAGGTCAGGTGAAGATACTACATTTCAATTCGAGAGAGGAATCACACGAATGGACGGATATCACAGATCATTTGGATATGCCTGTAGTCCTTAGAGATGGAATAGTGACGTTTCAAGTCAAAACTTTCTGCCGGTAAGATAGAGGTGTAGACCACATTTTTATTCTATAAACTGTGTACATTTTTCATTATTTACTTTGTTTATTTTACTTTACCGTTAGTTTTAGAAACCAGAAGTCCGCTTTGCAATTGTTGTGAATCTCCAAATTTCGTCAGTTCTTGGGTTTGAATGTGACAATGAATGCAAAAGAGCACTGAAAAGTAACATAAATCAATGTACACAAAGTGTTCAAGATAACATAAACGATTTATATTGCGAGCTACTAAAAGTTATAGGCCGTGAGGACCATTTCCAAATTATACGCCTGATTTTTGAGATATTTTTATTCCACTGGCGAGTGAATAGGGTAGTTAAAAAATAAGAAACATCCAGGAAGTTGGACAAGAAGGATACTTGACGCCAGTTTTATTGCAACGACTGCTCCCCAAATGAGCTTTTGTTCTGTTGCACAGTATAATTCAAATTCAAACGTATAAAATCTGTTGTTTTCACACGCAGCGATTTCCACAAGTGAGTTACTTTACTTACAAGAGTTACCTGTTACCCCCCCTCCCCCCACTCTGGTCCGCGTTTTTCTCCCCCTCCTCCTCTCTCAATATTTGGTGCATCTCTCGAGCTTCCCCAAGTTATTCGAGCTGACTTTAAGATAAAAAGTTCAGATTGAAAAAAGTTTCTTTCTTGCTAAGTCCAAAAACCGGTCGTGTTGATTAATTTTGAGCAAGGTAACTGACTTGGGTGGATACTTAAAAAGTGTCATGGTACTTGACTAGAGATTATTTCCTCCAGCAAATTTTTCTTCTCAAGAGGCTAACATAATTTCTAATAAGTGTAGATGCGCCTCTTAAAACGTGTCTTTTTGGTTCATGAAGTGTAGATTTTCCTGCCGTTTTCTTTTAGGTTTTGGCCCTGGTTGTTGAAGACGTTCGTCAGCACTCCATGGAATTATGCGACGCTTCTATACGATGGAATCATGAAACAACATCCTGGGTTTTTAGCTTGCTTATGCAGTGATGCAGTACCCGCGAGATACGTGCTGAATATGTTTTGTTTCCCGCAGCATTTAAGGTCCATAGTGAATAGCGATATTTCTTCAGCATATTTTGTGGATATGCAAGGAGAAGGAACCTCGCAGAAACCTCTGTCTAGCGGTGATGAGACATGTGTGTCCCTTTCAAGAGGATTTGAAGTGCAAGAAGCGAGAAATGTAGAGGACATCGTCTTAAAGTAAGCGCCAGCCCTTTTACGTTTTATCGTTCCATTCTCATCATTCGGGTTGAGTAAGCGGCACTGTCCCTTTGTCTCCTAGCTTAAGAAAACAAGTCTGTTACACGAATGGATTTAAATTATCCATTCCAACTTCGTACCTTAAGAAAGCTCACAATCTTAGAGAAATTTACACTTCAGTACTCTAAAGTTAACTAAGTTCCTTAAGTATGTTGTTCCTTCATTAAGTTCACCCGAGAAAAAGCTAAAATAACTTAAAGATTGTTTTTTGCCGCTTACAAAGATGCAGACTCAAGTGATTTGCTAAATCCGCCATACTTGAAACCTATGGAAAAAGTTGTTATTCATCCAAACTTTTGTTCCTTTTTTATGCGAGGTTTCTTGGTAGCGAACGTTTTCTGGCGAGTCTGCGTGTTAGTATTAAGAACCTGAGTGATCTGCAAGTCGACTTCCTAAAATCGCTGGGAGACAAGGAGAGAAAAAATTCCCCAATATTATGTCACGTGCCCATCATTCCAAGATCTCCAGTACAGGTATTTACGATACTGCTGTTTAAATGTATAGATCTGCATTTTCATTCATTGAAAAAGAAAGTGTGGATAAACAAAAATTGCCGGTACTGATGTCGTAAATGGCCACGCTCAAACGAAGTTCATTATTTTGCCAAAAATAACTGGAACTCAACCAAAACAAATGTGTTTATAGTGAAATCTTTAACATTTCATTAAGGTATTAGGACCATTATAATGTAAAGGAAAGTCAAAGATTTTTACCCGTAGCTCTTTGTCAAGGCTTTCCTCGACATACCTATATTTGGCAGATTCCATCTCCCAACTACCTTGCAACTTCAGCGGCTTTTTCATACTTAAATTTAAGCTGTTCCGAATATTGAATGTTGGTCATGTTATCCCACTGAACCATTCGTTTTAGAGACCACAGTCGTTTGGGTGGAAACTTAGGGTGTACCTGGCAGTGAAAAGCATGCGGCTACACCCACATATTTTCCAGAGACACTAACTAGCAGCATGAGTTCTTGATCCATTGATATAAATGTGTTTACAGTTCCTGTGAACGTTATTGCTTGCTAATGTTTCTTATAGGCTCAATATGAAATATGACTTGACTGGGGTAAGCTTGGCTGTATTAATTTTACCAAAGCAAATCCAGCTTAAGAAACTAAAGCGGCCACACTAGGATCCGGCCTTCAGGTCCTTTGATCAAGCTTTTTTTTTTAAACAGTAGTAGTAATCTGGAAAGAGGGAGGTGTCTTCTGGAAAAATAGTTCTTTCGGGCTAAATAAGCTCTGCTAAGTCGATAATAGTCTCGCAAATTCGCCATCAAAAGGTTTCGAGTAAGATAACGAGGCCATTTTAAGGCGGCACGAACCTTATTTAGGACGAATCACTAGAAACACAAGACTGATGAATGTCTTGTAGTTAAAGAAATGTTCTGCCAACAGGAAATAGTACAGGAACATATAAGACCTAGCAAATGTTTGATCTAGTGTACTACTTTTATATTTCAGTTGTTTTGGAGTCACTTTCTATGTCTCTATACTTATTTTTTTTTTATTTTTCCTATTATATAGTCCTTTCTTTATTTCCTCATTTCTTTTCACTCCATACGCACCCATAATATTGCGAATTTTTCCCTTTTCCCTTTAGCGTTCTGTTTCTAAAGAAGGAAGCGGTAAGTTGTTTTTTGTTGTTGTTGTTGGTTTCGTTGTTGTTCGAATAAATACAATTTACTAGGCCAGTCATTATTGTTCTAAAATATGCAAACTCAGAAATGCGGGCTCTGTAGGTTTTGAAAATGTATATAGCATTTAGTGACGAAGCAACGTGTTCTTCGCGCAAAGTCATAATAACTTGCCTTACTTCATGTGTTAATAAATTGGGGCATGCTCCCCTCGCACTCAATAGTGATGGCTTATTGTCTATGTTACGTATCAGTAAACTCGATGCAGACCTTCACGGTACATGCGACCTTACTTGTAAGGAATTTTATACTGGAAACAAGTAAAACGCAAAACAGCTTGGGAAAGATACAAAGAAGTGTAATTCTTTAAAAAATGATTCCGTTGGTTATATCGTTAAAATAATGGAGTAACTTTGACAAATCCTTTGCAACCTGTTATTGCTTTTCAAATGAAATCTTGGATCAAATACGTTTCTTTTTAACAGCATCCTTTGTCAAATTTGTCAATGCTCATTGTTACTCAGAAGGGAAATCGATAAGACTTTCTACTCCAAGTTGTGAATACTGGGTCTTACCCGAACGATCACTGTCCAGGATCACTACACCATCGTTTTGAACCATATGCACCGTGAAACTTGCTCTCTAGTTCTCAACCCAACCATCTCATTAAACCCATTATTCTGCAGGTATTTCCGCCCAAAGTGTGAGACATTCAATTGTAGAGCAACCAAATTCAGAATCATCTTTATGCAGCCCTGTTGCGGCTTCTGATAAGAGGAAACGCTGTAGGTGTACCGAGATTGAAAATGTTGGGACGGACTTTCCTTTTTATTGTATTTTTATCAAGTTTGCACATTTCTGTTATACGTTTATCTGTGGTGAAATTTGTTTATGAAGAAGGAGTGACATTATGTTTATTAGACATCCTTTTCACCTTGTTGTGATGTGAAGAGAATATAAAATCACGAATTAAAACTGGATCACCGATCGAACACCCGTGTATCGTTAACAACTATCACCTATTCCGGCATTAGCGGCTGGAGACTGGCTAAGAGACGTTAATGACTTCCATTTTCAAGATGCTTGTCGGGCCATAAACGAATGAAGAGGTCACATAGATAATTATTTCGGAAAACTTTTTAGGGATTTATTTTGATAGGTTGGGAAAATGGTTTCCCTGCTGCTGCAAATGTCTCCTCGCCCAAGCCTGACAGTCTTTGAGGCCAACGATTCGGTATTGAATGATACCAAAAAGACAAGTCGCCTTTTGCTACAACTGTTCGCTATTCGCCAAATCCCTAAAGCACCCCTTTTCTAATTTTTCCCTCTTCTTCCATTATTATCCTCAGATTTGGTTAAGGCTTATGGACCATCAGATGACGAGTTAGGAGATCTGTCTCTGGAACTTGGAGAAAAATGGGGAGAATTAGGAAGACAACTGGGATTCAACCAAGCTGCAATAGATAACTTTGATTTAACCAAAAGGGAGCTGGCAGATAAGGCTTCTAAAATGTTAATGACTTGGAGACAAAAGGAAGGCTCAAATGCCACATATAAAGTTTTGTACGATGCTTTGTGTAACAAAAAGGTGCAATGCAAACTTCTTGCAGAACAGTTTTGTTGCAATGAAACTGTAGGAAATGCCTCTGCCTAGTCTTATATTATAAAGACTGAGTCGTTTCTGTATTAGGTCGTGCGTCTTTGCCAAAGACCGTCTGTATCTAGCATTCGCGCTTAGTGAGTACGTCATTCATTTTCCTTGCGCTTGAAGATAGGGGAAAATCATCTTTAGAGAATAAGTATTTAATCCTATTTTGCAATCAGAACCGCTGGGTAAAGAACATTGAGGTCGGAATTCCCTCAGATGTCCAGAACGACAGAACTGAAAAACATTTGCGTATGCACTAGGCTTTGGCGGAAAATGGATCTTGAGTCGTGAGTATGTTCGATTTTCTAAGCTATAGCTTCAGGGCGTTGTTTTCTTGCCGCTTTTCTTTTACAGAACAACTTTTAAAAACTTTGTGCACCCTCTTAAAGTTTTCAAAAATTCGTTTTTTTCTTAAAAACACTGGAAATAGGAAAATACCTCCAAAGAAAACAAAATACCTCCGATTTATATGCCAGCCCAATTTTTCTGTAAACTTCGCTGAATTTTAACCTCGAGCGCTCGAGCGCTCGAGTCTGCGTTATCGCATAGCTGTGAGGTAGCATTTCGTTGTTCAGCTCTGTTGTCTAGAACATTTAAAACAAATTACCAACCGGAATCATCTTATTTAATACCTCAGGTTGACGCTTTAAGAAAAAAAAATAGATGCTAGACACTGTTTGAGTTGAATTAATCGATTCCCCCTGTCTCAGTGTGGTGAACAAGCACACAACGTATAACGGCCTTAGAATAAAATTTGTAGATGCTGAGCTGCCATATTGTTGTAAAAAAGTGTGAAAAGTCAACAAAAATCAAATACATAACTTCTCTTCCTCAGGCTTAACTCCCATGATTCTTTGCGGTTTAGAGAGGTTTCGCCCTATCGAAAGTTCAACACCAAGTTTATTTTATTCAGTCAGTTTATTTTCTAGCCCTTCACCTTATTAAAAATTCCTAGGCACTGAAGGACTGGCTGTCGAAGAGTTATCAACTTCCCGGCAACTCCCGTAACAGAGGCAGAATTCGTGTGGGGGAATTATACAAAAATAGTTGAAGATCGTTTTCTTTCGTCTCATTTATAAAGAAATTTTTTACAGAAGAGCAAATCAAGGCGCACGACGACTTCTTTGCGAGAAGATACAATAATGCTACTTGAAAAATCTTCACTCGAACAATCAACAAGTTGAGCGGTTGATTCAGCTGTAGTGATGCATGATGAAGCAAAGACATGACTTTGGAATTTCTCACAAATTAACTCGTGAAATTTCAAAATATGTTAAAAACCACTGTAAATGACTTTGAACTTCACAGGTTGAAAGTTGTGTGAAATGTATTTGAATTCACAGGGGTCTCTCTGTGAAATTCAAACGAGCTAGAACCCGCTTTATATTACTACTATATTACTATGGGCGTTTCTTCGTTTTGACTAGGTAGCATTCACTGGGTAGTTGATGGTGGAAAGTGCTTAATTTTCATCGGTCGCTTAACTGTCCCATTTGACCTGTCAAATTACAGGTGTTTGTAATCAGACACGTAAAGTCGGACAGTTTGGATCTGAAACAGTCAATTAAGCCACAAATTAGGCCTGTTAATAACCACTTGACATATTGGTGAAATTTTTAGTTGACACTGGTAGAATGATAATCGTAAGCCTTTATGATGAAACCCGAAGCCAAGCGTATTTGTGCTCATTATTTATTTAAAATCTTAGCATGCCTACGGCAGGAAACGTGAGTAGGAAAAGTACAAAAAAAAAGAGCGACAACTTATGAATAAACTCAAAATAAAGAAAAATATTTTCTTTAACGATGCATAGCTTTACAAGCATTTAAAAAACGACAAGGCTGCTTCTAAAGAGTGGAAATAAATATTGATCCACACGACTAAATTTATACAAACAACATGACAAATTACTTGACACAAATTAAGTAACAATACACAACGATTACTGTCACATCACTGTTTTTCTTTTCTTTTCTTTTCTTTCCCCTTTTTTTTTTGTTTTTTTTTTTTTTGTTTCTTTTTTTTTGTTTTTTTTTTTGATGCAGATGATGTTTTTTTGGATCTACTCTGACCTTCTTAAGAAAGTATCTCTGGAAAAGCGGTGCGGTCGATTTTGCTTGAGACACGGATTTCGCTCATTTATTGTGTGTTGTAAGACATTCATATGTACGTATACTAAAACCACAATCTGTTTGATCGGATCTCTTTATTTTTCAGAGTTTTACGGAAATTCAATTTCACTCGAGCGAAGGCCTGTCGTGACACTTTTGAAGACTTTAATTTAAGACAACTTCGGAGGTCAATTTACGAAAAACTACGGTGCTCAGCAAAAAAAAAAAATGCCCCAGCCACGTATATTAACTCTATCTTATCTATCGAGGCGACTTTCGTGAACAACACGTTTCAATCAAGCAAACAGGAAGACTTGAATGACACATTATCGGTTCGCTTAAGTCACACACGCGAAAACCGATCAAATTCAAGGTAAATCTTTGAAAAAGTGAGGCGTTCATAACTGATTCAACTAAAACAGCTAGGAAGTAGGTGCCATAGAAAAGGTAACTACAGAAAAAAAACTTTGCGGCCCGACCTTTACAAAAAATTTATAACTCCGTGAACTTACCTAATTTTCGGCAATCTCCAAATTTGGCCGCCATTCTGAGGGACTAGTCAACATGAAGCGTAGCAGATATAAATCAAGCAGGTAGATCTAAAACCGTCAGAAGTACATACGAAAGCAATTCAAATGAACTTTACTTTCAATTCAAGCGGCAAAATTTGAAATTGTTCGTTAAACTTACCATTCCTACATCCCCATGCGACCATTTCTTCCAACAATTCAAACACTACAACAAGTGTTTGAATTCCCCTCATCGATTCAACCGTGAAATACACCACTTTCGTAATGGCCGTGGTGCGCGAGACTGGTAATTACTTAAACATGAAACCGAGTTCAGAAAGGCCACGCTTGAGGACAACGCTGTAAACAAAAGGTCCACCAAGGTTGAATAGGTGATCTGTCTTGACTCGATTCGGTCGAATTATTTACAAGAAGAGGAAGTGCCGACTCATTGTTATGTTTCAGAATGTACGAAGAAATGCTACCGGATAGACGATGGGACAAAAGTGTCTTATTTTTAATTTCCGACCGAGAACCCGTTAAGAAGAAATGCCTCTACGCGATAAGAAGAGACGAAGGAAAGCACTTCAAGGTAACTGAAGATACAAAGATATGCTCCCAGCATTTCAGGAAAGGTTATATTAGAAATGTCTCGCGGTCAAAAATGAATTAAGAGATGGAGTTGTCCCTTCTGTGTTCATGGATTTGAACATCGCCACGCAAAGGAAAGAAGCCGGCGGAAAGAAACTTCGCGCTGACAGCTTCGAAAAAGTGCATCACGAAAATTGTCCACCCCTGCTGTTGTTCTTGAAGAATTATCAAATGAATCGTGAAACGAATTATCATACGAAATGGTCCCAGATCTACCAGATTGTAGCTTAAAAGTCGAAGACGAAACACAAACTGACAAACACTTAAAATATAAATATTTATCAATCATTGATCTTGCCTCATCTGACATATGGTTTGGCGGCTTGGGGTCAAGCTGCCAAAACCCATTTAAAAAAAATCCTCGTGCTTCAAAAACGAGCCCTTCGTTTGATATACTTTTCTGAACCTAGAGCCCATTCTGTGCCTTTATTTATTTCCTCGAAAATTCTACCCCTACAAATGTTATATGCTGAAAAAGTATCTTCTATAATGTTTGACGTTTCCTGCATGAATGCTCCGTCTAACATCTGTGATTTCTTCACTAAAGCTAATTCAAAGCACAGGCATGAGACTAGGTTTTCTTCGTCTGGAAATTATTATGTTCAAACTTCAAGACTGAATCTAAATCAAGATTCTTTTTCCAGGTTTGGAGCTAAACTTTGGAACGCAATTCCTTACGAATTTCGTCAACTCTCCAAAGGAGCTTTTAAGAAAAATTTTCATGACTTTTTGCTCTCGATAATGGAAGCAGAGGACGATTATGTTGAAGTGCCCATTCTCCTACAAAAAATGGCAAATTCTGCATCCTCGACTCAATGTATATAATTGATAGTTCTGTTAGTAGTAAATTTGATTGTAATATCATTCTGTAAGACTATATATTTTGTAACTTTAGCTTGTTTTGTTTTTTTTTTCAGTAGTTCTTACTTATCCAGATAGTTTATTTAGTTACTTTACAATTATTATATTATCTGTTATGACTTCTGTAACCTTTCCTCTCCGCCTGCCTCGTCTAGCTTTTGCTATTTGCGGGTGGAGATGGCAAAATGATTTGCATGAAATAAAGTATAGTGTGTGATTTTACCGAGCAGGAGGCCTACTTGAGAGAAATTATTGACAACAATAACAAGAAGATTCATAAATTCGAACAGGAAATTGAGGAACTTAAGCGCCAACTGCAAGATACCCAGCGGCAACGTGATGCTTTTAATAAAAGATAGTTTAACTTTGAAAACTGTAAGTCAAAAGATTCCAATGCTGCTTTTTATACTAAATTTCAAAGCTAGGAGACTTAAATGGCTGTTTTTGAGTATCTTTATCATTTCCTACTGGCGGTCAAAAACTGACAAAATCACTGAGTCTGATTACAGTGAAAGCAGACTACTAACAAAAAAGGGGAGAGCTAGATCTTTAAGGGCCCTTAATGAATTTTTTATAGTCATGTGTAGACTATGGCAAGGATTCCCAGAGGACTATCTAGCTTAATTATTTAATGTATCAGCATCCACAGTAAGTAGAATATTTGTCACATGGGTCAATTTTGTGTTCTTTAAGTTTGGACAAATAAACATTTGGCCCACTAGAAAAGTAATTGATACAATGCCCAAATCTTTTAAGGGAAGGTACAAATCTACAAGAGTCATAATTGACTGTACTGAGGTTATATGTCAAATGCCAAGCAGCTTGAAGTTGAATTGAGAACTTTTCAGTGCTTACAAAAATCACACAACTTTAAGAGGTTTGGATGGTATTTCTCCCAGTGGAGCAGTGACATTCAGAAGTCAACTGTATACAGGTTTTATCTCCGATCGGGAAATTGTGAGATAGAGTGGATTCTTAAATCTACCATTTGACGACAAAGACTCCATAATGGCAGATAAGGGATTCATAGTAAAGGATTTGTTGCCTTTGGGAGTCAGTTTAAATTTGCCACCCTTTCTTGGGGCATCTTCTCAGATAGCTGTAGAAGATGTGGTAAAAACACAGGAAATTGCAAGTTTATGGATACATGTTGAACCTGCCTTTAACAAGAAATTTTCACATCTGGGACAGAGTTGTTCCACTACATCAAATAGGGATTGTAAACCAGATGTGGGCAGTGTGTGCATTCTGTTGTAATGCACAACCTAACATAATATCAGGGGCTACAAATTGGGCATTAAGATAAAGAAAACATTTTCCCCTCTGTTCTGACTATTTATCGCAAGGTTTACATCATAATTGAGTGACTTCTATTCTGTCTGTAAAGACCATGTTGTCTATGTTGTATTCAAATTATCTTTGGTGCAAAATGTTTAAACCAGTTTGGTTTTAATTTTCCTTTGTATTCTTTAGCATACTTTGAAACAAAGGAGATTAAAAATCAAACTGGTTGGAAAAATTTCAACCCACAACAAATTGAAGCTAAAAAACAATAAGAATTTATTCATCTAAGGTATTAATTCCCAGTCAACAAGTAAATTCACGACAATTAAGAATATTTGAATGTAGAAGCTTGGTATTAAAAATTCCGTTGGAAAAAACAGAGATGTCATAACAAAATAGCTTTTGCAGGAAAACTGTGGATGACAGGGTCAACCAGATGTAGCTGTCCACAAGACTTCACAATCACTGTTGTTATTTGCCGGACAAAATCAATTGAAAAGCTTTGCTTACGCAAACTTAATAAAATATTCAAAGTAATAAGAAAGCAGTTTCTACCCTTGTTCGGCCCAGAAACTAAGTTTCGTATGTAGTCATGCACTCGCTTCACCGCGTCTCCACAACATTTAAGCCAAAATTTAATCTCTGAGGTTTTTAACTCCTCAGGTTTTCTTCTGAGAAGAGAAGCGCTAGGTATATCGTTTTCCGTAAGAAATGTCGGATTTTGAAATATCAGAAGTGCTCGCCATAACAAACGAAGAGAGACGCGACACGATAGTTTTGCCTTTCAGACCTCGTTTTCATGCAACTCGATCCAGGACTCTCGCGATGTCTGCCATTATGAAAGTCGTGTATATGATAGAATTTATTTTTAGCCCATCGAATACGTAGGATTTAGTTAAAAACTTCTAGATGCAGTCATATTAGTTTTAGATAGAAATGATTTATACATTTCATAGTGAAAATTTTCAATTGTCAGTTAGCCAGTTTTCGCGATGACTTTTCTAGGTTTCTTATCAGTTAATGGGGCCACAAAGGTATACATGTTGGTTTTGTTTGGGCGTGATTGTCTTCAAATACTCGTTTTCAAAGATTCACCACTGCTCTCATCAAATGTGGTGTCATTTTCGATTGTAAGAAAATATTTCAAAGCGTGTGCTTTTCTAGATGAAGACTCTGCTGGTATAGTGTACGTTGGGTTTGTCCTATTTAAATTCATTTTTATTCCACACCTAATAAACTGTTGATGCCAACTTTACTATGGTAGATGTAGGCCAAGAAGATAGCATCACAAGTCAGTTTATTTACAACATTTCAAAACTGTTGCCTGTGAGCTTCTCAAGGCGTTTTTCTCTCTTGCAGGCATCCCATCCATCTGGGGTTGTGCTTTCCTCCTCAGAAATTCAAAGAGCTCAGGTTTGTTGCTTATTTATTCATTTGTTATATATTTTTATTTATTCTTTCATTCCTTTCTTCCCTAAATTCTCACCTCTGTATTTCCTTTGCTTGGTCTTTCAGTCTTATTACTGGCTAATTCGTTCTATTTTTGACCAAGGCTATTGAATTGTAACCGCTTTGGTATTGTGGCAACTTTCTTTATTAAAAAAGTAGCGTTTCATGGCAAAATTAGAGTCAAAGTGCAACTGTTGTCTGTTGCGATACTGCAGGAAAAGCCTCAGGCTAATGGAAAACTTCAGTCCTCGGTGGACGTGGATTCACTTCACGTGCGTAGGAAGAAATTATATGTTACTCTTCTAGAAATTGAATGGTGTTCGGCAAAGTGTGGTTTGTCCACCATAAACAGAGTGCTCGCCTAACAGTTTTCATCGAATCCCAATGCAAAAGTCACTTTGTTTGCTCCTCCATTTAGATGCGAATGTAAGGAAAAACACAAAGCAGAAGCATTTAAATGTGGTATTAATATTGAGGAAGCAGATGGAAAAATGTCAAACTCCACAGACCCCCTCGGCTGGTTGGCGTTTCCCCCGGAGAAACTCCGCATAGACGTGGTTATCGGTCATGATTGGAAGCTTGGGTGGCAGGCAGAGGAGATCAGAAGAAGCCACCTCTGTAAATGGGTACAGATGGTCCACACATATCCTGAAGAACTTGCCATGCACAAAATCTGCGACAAACCTCTCTCCAGAGGTGAAGATAAGCATGTGTCGGAAGTGTCCTTGTGTGAAAAGGCCGACCTTGTTGTTACCATGGGACCCAAATTACAGGAAGCTATTGCTAAGTCCCTCCGACCTTGCGAAGAAGAAAAAACTGTGTTGTCAATAACACCAGGTGTCTTTTTCTGAATTTAAGTGTGTGAAAACCACTGTTGCTGATTTGGAGAAGTTTTACATTTTAGTTTTTGGCCGTTGTGATCCAAAGGATTTGTCCATAAAGGGCTATGATATTGCGGCAAAGGCCGTGGCTATTTTGCGTCATAGATCATATCACCTTACCATCATTGGTGCAAACACTGACAATCAAAAAGAACTTGTTGATATTTTAGTCAAAGTTTTGTAAAGATCGGGAATTTTTAATCAAATCGTTGCTGGAGTTTGATCTCGTTCTCATGCCATCAAGAACAGAAGGGTTTGGTTTAACTGCCCTTGAGGCATCATCTGCCGGTATTCCCATTCTTGTGAGTGGAAACTCGGGATTTGCTGAAGCATTGAAGAAAGTGGAGTTTGGTGAATTGTATATTGTAGAAGACTTTAAAGATGCTAATGAATGGGCAAAAAAAATCGAATCCACTCGACAGAAGGAACGGCGATTGAGACTTAAAGAGATTCGACAAGTACGAAAATTCTATGAAGAGAAGTACAGCTGGGAGATTCAGAGTCAAGACCTTGTGGCGACAATGTCAAACATGGTTTTTGGTATGATCTAGTTTGTTTTTTGTCTGTTTGTTCGGCAGGAAGGATACATGCAACACAGAACGAATCAGATTGTTCAGTCTAATTCTTTCATACTGTTGCTTTTTGTGACACAAGGGAGTAACAATAGTGATTGAGATTTGTTTTACTTACTTACTTCATGTAATAGTGTAGTTCGATCGATCATCGTTTGATTGAACACTCTACACAATCAGTGTGCACAAACCGGACTAAGTGTACACAAACTGTACACAATCAGTGTACACAAACCGGACTAAGTACATTCGACGGACAACAACCTTTCACTTGACTCTGATGATGACTTCCACTCAGGTTGTCGAAACGTCAGTCACCACTACTGACAACAGTCCTTCTCAGGACTACACTCAACCGGAAGATCAAACTATATTATTACATGTTACCCCCAGGTTCAAAACATTTACTGTATTACTTAATTCAAGTGCCCTCTACCTGAAGTGAAAAAGAAAATTGCTATTCCAACCATGGTTACATGAAATTCTCCATCACCTTATACATTAATCAGCTCACGTTGTCTTTTGCCGTCGTAATTCCTTTTAAGTCCTCAAAACCGCACTTGCTACTCCACCTCCATTGCTTTCTCCCACTGGACTAGAATAACCTCAATAATATTAATTCGTTCTCCTTGTTCTCTAGCTGAACCCTTGAGTCCAAAATTGGAAGAAGTGACGACGAACACCAGATGGAATGCACTCATTGTGGTGGGCGTAGTTGGAGGCCTTCTGGCCGCATTCATTTCTCTCCTGCTCCATAGAGGGTGGATTGGTTCCTGAAGTGTTCTGACTTTTGACTTTTGGTTTTAAGATTAAGAGTTTGATTAACACTTCTTTGAGGAATTAGTTGCATAGATTTTGTAATTATTTTTTCCTAAAAGGAACTAAAAAGCTGGAGAAAGCTAAGCCGTAAACAGATACATAACTAGTTGAACTCCCAGAAACAGCAAACAAGAGGTCCGCAACATGTCTTACGGTAGCGTTAAACGCATTTTAAATGATGCTTCTGGAATTTTTCATAGTTCTTACGTACGAAAATTTTACATAAAATTTCACACTGGTTTATGATCAAGGCAGAAGATCTTTCATGCTTCATTCACAAAGACAATTCTGCGCAGTTTTCTATGTCATTTGATTTGTTTTCTGTGAAACGAAGCTGAAAGTAGAAAGTCAGAAGATAGTGTAATAATTTTATCATGTTTGAAAAAGAAAAAAGAGACATACATTCATACATGACGGTACAACATGTAGCAATACAGTAGTTGGAAGTACTAAAACTATATTATCCCTTTTAGAGCACAAGAACGTTAAAACCGCAAAAGTTTCACAGCATTTGTATCAATTTTGTTTAGGCTCAAAAATACTTAATGGTTTACATCATATGCAACAAACTATTTAATTTGAAACACTAAAAGTAGGGAAAAAAACTTAGAGAAGAGAAATAAGATGTACATCCCCGTTTCTGGAGTTGTGACAGCAGAGGTGACACAAATTATAATAGCAAAAATACTAAAGAATTTTGTTGAATGCCTACCCAACTATTTTGTTCTGTTCCTCTCTATTCTCCGAGGGTTCCCAATAGGGTTCTTGAATTCCGCGATCCCGACTAAAATTTTTTCTCAATCCCGTAATCCCGACGGTTTATTCCGGTCAATCCCGGTCACACAACTATGTATTAGTCCAGTACCTAACCTAAGGAGGGCCTTTCCGGGCTAGCCGGACTTCAGAACAAGACAGGCAAGTTTCGGCCTTGCCTATATGTGGGTGATGACTTTCTCAACCAGCATTGATCTGTTGAAGTCTATGGTCACCGTAAGGCGTAAGTTTAAAATAATGGTATCGTTCATTTTACAAGTTTTCAAAGTTTTGCCCGAGTAATGTACGCTGGTCACGGTAACGACTTCCCTCCGTCAAAACTTAGATCACGGACAAACATATTAGTACAGACAGGTAGGCATCAAAGAAAAAATAACAATAAAGAACAATTAACTGAAAACAATGCTGCTACTGAAGCAAATAATTCTTACGAAGCGGGAACCTCTTCCGAGGTGAAAAACAGCCTCTCGTTCCAAGGAATGTTGTCATCATCACGAGGGAAATCTTACTCTAATATTCTATCCTCCTCTTCGTCTTGTTTCCCGTTGTTTTCTTGCTGCTCCTGGAAGTCAGAGCGTTTGAGGCTAGTTCCAGCTCTAGTCATTGTTGTTTTCTGTCTGACAAAGCGCTGACGCACTACTGCAACAACTGTTTACGCCCAGTCCCTCATCTACTGTATGCTCTGTGGTGCCACCGGTACAGGTAGCAGCGATTAAATTGCTGATATGGCCGATAGCATCACGGTAAGTTCAAGTACAGGATACCAGGAATTTGGATTTGTAAAATAGTACGCCGCTCAATGGATTTTCCTCTTTAAGCCTTCTTTGGCTGCATTTCCAAAGTTTTTTAGATAATTTAACATCGTGAAAAGTTTACCTTCGGGATGCAAAAAGTGCAGTGTCAGGCAACTCGACAGGTTAAGAGTGTCATAAAGGCATAATTCTGAGACTTGCTGGAGGTTTTTCAAGGCCATTAAACATTTAAAAAAACTCAGCAATCTGACATGCCCCGTTGCCCTATGGGCCATTGAGGGTATTTGTAAATTGGCAACTTCGCTTCTGATATAATTTTCATTCCCGCGCAATAACAGCCCAACCACCGCCTTTTCGCCTCGTGCTTTTCATGGACTGAGAATATAAATTTCTTCATAAATTCTTGTCAACGGACATCCCGGCTCTTGGTTCATTTGAGTGATTTTTTCCCGAATCCCGCTCCTCAAAATCGCCGATTCCTCCCGTTTATAAAAGCAATCCCGCATCTCGCTTCCTACTTACTTTAAATTCCTGGATCCCGGCCTGTAAAAGTGTCCAATCTCGGATCCCGAAAAACCTATTGGGGACCTTCATCTCCCTTCTCTCATTAATCAGTTGTAATTTGGTTTTTAAGCTTATGTTTCCCATTGTTAATTTCATAAAACACGGAAAACGAAGGCAACTTTCAAATCATAATTTAAGTCCTGCTTAGGAAAAACTACGTTATTTTTAAAAGGGAGGGGGTGTTGGAAGGGTAGAAGGCCGACAAAACTAAAACTTAACAATCAGATCCTGGGTATGGGCATATAGCGACAATAATGCGTCCATCGATGGTCGGTGGAATCCCTGCTACCATCCAGATATCTTCTTGATGGATTTGCGCGCTGAGTATCAGCTTGCCACCTTTGGTGTATATTTCCACAGTTAGGAGGTCTTTCTCTGCATCAGCACTCACGATTATGACTTGTGCACCTGTTCGATGAAATGCAAGCTTAGCCGGACCATACCCATGTAAACGTTCCAGTTCAAACTTGGTCGGACGGTTGCCGTATTCACTGAAATGTGAACACAGGGATCTTCTGTGTCCACCACCATAACACGACCATCTTTAGCAACACTGATATCCCACGGATTTTCCAGTATTCCTTCTCCAAAACAGCAAACAAACTCTCCGTCATTGTCATATTCCTCCAATGATGCTGGGACTTTCAATGCCAGTATATTCTGTATCACTGACTGAGAGTCCTATGTAATCGAATTCTTCCCTTAAGAGTGGCAAAGTTTAAATTTCATGATGAATATCCTAGGATTTCATTTTGGGAACTTTGGGGATGGAATATTCCTTTAAAAATCACAGGTGAAGAACCTAAGATAAATATATTTAGGTATTATAGCATTTCGCAAGTTTGATGTCGGAATCCGGTATAAATATTATTTTTTCCTACGCGTAGATTGGTTTTGAAATTCATGGCTGTAATTACCGCTCACGTTGTATGTGAAGTCTTACATGCCGCATTGTAAATACCAATGTCCACATAATGCCCTAACGTCGATTGCATTTACCCCTTCCTGCATGGCCTATCAAACTACGATAGTTTGCCGGGTGATGTCACTAAACTTCTGGAAAAATGGATAAGCCGGCAAGACTCGGCTGAATTACCCATGAACTACCCCCTTAATCTATCTTAGAGTTAACGTCTATTTAGTCACCAGAAGTTCATTGTAAAGGACAATAAAATGTCGATTAGCTTAGCCTATTGTGAGCACGCAGAATGTCAAGTGAAGTTCATCATGTTAGTGCACATAATTTTTCTTCCTGTGACAACTCGTTCTTTGTAATATTCAATAAAGTAGTTTGGTGGTTACTGGCATGTCGTCAATATGAGCATTCGCTTATCGCACGGACAGGCGGAGGCATATCAAACTCATGGGGTACAAATAGTCTTAACATGAATGTAGTGACCACGCCCACTTCAACACCCCACTCAAATCGAGTGTAATTTTCGAATGTTTTACCATCGTGCGGATTCTCTACGGAAAAAGCACTCCATGTACCTCTGAAATATTAAACTATAATATCGTGGCTTTCTATTTCGCTGATTTTCTAACTTGAAGGTAAAGTTTTTCCCTCGTCATTTTTACCTTTTCTCCGAGCGGTTGCGTGAAATTAACAAGGCGTTTTTGATCAAAACACGACCGAGCGAGGGGTCTCGGGCGATATCTCTTTTACGCAGGCGCAAATTAAAAATGTACAGAATCAAAAAGAGGAACAAATTTCCTTTGTTTTGATATGTAAAGTGTCGAACAAAAAGCAGATTTACCTTCGTCAAGTGGCGTTTCAAAACAGCTGTGTCTTCCTCCTTTTGATTTTTCCTGTTTTGTAAGCGTGAAAGCTGTAGGAGAGGGATCGGGAAACTCAGAAAGCGCTTCGGGAATTAATCTGCCATCGTTTACTTACAAGATAAACAAGTAAGATTTGTGAAGTTCGTTGAAGTATGAAGTCTAAATAAATGCCTTTTTAAAGCTTGTTTGATGGATTTTTCGTAAACTTCCCTGATTAATTTTTCGTTTCAGCTTACGAGTCTATACTATTTCAAAACAATATCAAGACGAAGACGGAGAACCATGAGTCGGTCCTTTCAACAATCGTAAACAAAGTGTTTGAGCAATCAGGTATACCAGGTGTAATAATCAATAGCCGCATATCAGAAGTCTTCAGAAAGAAAGTATTCTGCCTTCAGAAAGCTGTCAAGAAAGCTAATAATCGTGGCGGAAGGCAATTAAACGGGCCCTCGGTATCGATTTAATATCATATCGATCTCAATATCATACAGTTTTGTATCTTTCCTCCGTGGATTCGCCTTTCTAACGAGGGTGTATGTTGAGAATTCATTGCAAAATCGCTTTGTTTTTTTAATTTCCCTCTTTGACCTGTCCGCCATTTTGAAAATTCGTAACGGAGAGCATGCGCATTACGTGGGGTTAGTGGTTGCGTACACCTGGAACCGAGAAAAACAAATGTTCGTCGCACTGGGGAAAGAGTTTGATATGAGTATGCTTGGCTTGTAGGGGTCATAATTTTTTTAGCGACTGGCCAAGAAACGAAATATATATGACTTGCATTATCTCTCCGATCTCTTGCGCTCGCGGTAGACTAACTGCAGCACCAAAAAAGTGGATAAATGCATATATTAAAAAGGGCGAGTTATGGGACTAAACCGAATAGTAATATGGTTATCAGGCGGCATTTCGTTTTCAGAGCTCTGACGAAGGGCTAACGCTCGAAACGTTAGCCTTTTAACTCATTACGGTGTCCAATTTAATTTATATTTCCAAAATATTTTGCAAATCTGAAAAAATATTTAGAATCGATATCTAATAAACAAATCGCTTGTGAGAAGTTTGTCAAATCGAGGGAACAATTACAAATCCTTGTCACATTACAGCGTATCGTGTCGCACTAGGCTGCCCCAGGTCGACTTGGAGTCACTACGCAAACGGACTAAACTGCACTAAGTGTATTGCGCTGTTCTGCCACAAATGTGGAAATGAATTTGTGAGCAATGAGCTATTCTACCGTCGATGTGGAACATTAAGAAGACCAAACATACACAAAAGCCTAAAGGTCACGAACGTTTATTGCCTTTAATCGCAACGTTTCACCCGGCAGTCAAAAAATTGAAACAAATATTGATGGAACATTGGAGTCTGAGACACAATCAGCTCTTGCTGAAAACAATCTCTACAAAACCTCCGATCATCTCTTACAAAAAGGGAAAATTCCTTAAAGACATGCTTGTAAGAGCATAAATATAATATGAAGGCGATAATGCGATACGACCACTAAAGCTACATGGGGAGTCCATACCTGTCAGTCTGTCTTTACTTTTATTCTCACGGCTGGGCGCAAGTGTCACGTGGCAGAATGGTTTTCTCGATTTGCGGAAATTTTCTAGATTTAGGAGAGACTCTTGGATTGCAGACCGGGGACAGCGCTGTCTATTGCATTTGGAGGCGTTTTAACTTGAATGAGACCGAAATTTAGGCAACCTAAAGTATGATGAGCCCATGCAAGATTTACAGTGGAGCAGACGCGTATTTACGAAGTATCTCCACGAAAACAGAAGGAAAAAATCAAAACGATCTAAATCATCGAATGAATAATTTATCGATAAAAAAACTCACTTTTACCATTATCTGATGCAAGCTTATAAGTAAAAGTTTAAGAAACCTTATGGGTTATTTTCTTCGATTGGTCGACAGTTGAAGAATTCTTTTTATACAAAGACGCCTACAAGTTTTCGGAGATAAAAAGGGAATAAGGATTGAGACAATTATGATAGTTGACCATTTTCAAGCGAACTTAGTTATATCGCGGGGCCCATTTTTGTGCCAAAAAAAAAAATCCACGTCCAACAAACAAATGAATTTTAAAATGATAGGAATGCACTTTCGTTTAAAGCTCTCAAAACAAAAAATTTAATTGCGTGAGATGGGAACTATATGCCAGATAAAATTATAAAGCAATCAAAAATTTAGTGAGATAAGGGTCAATGATTATATTATATTATTTATAACTAATTAAAACATCACTATTACTAATATTATTTTTTACAGTATGATGATCATTCTATTTCGCGATAATGTTTCCGCAGCAACTATTTACTCAGCGCATCTTACAGATTTTTTTAGCTGCTTTCATTCCGTGAAAACGAATGTAACCACTTTGAAGAAAACTTCACAAAGAAAAGTCGCTAAAAAATAAGAAACTAAAAAACAAAAAAAAAGCAAAACGATGTAGGAAGATTTTCGGATAGATAAGGGAACACAAAAGCTTCTTCAAGAGAAGGGAGTTCGTTATATTCCTTTAGTTTTTCCTTTTAAATCTCGTGTGCCCCCAATCTTTTAAAATGTTCTATTACGGAATGTTATTGGTGACTTGGTTACTCGGAAAACGTCATCGACCTTAGTAAGACCCCGACACCCCGACAGACTATTTTCAAGAGTACAATTTACTTGCTCAATAAGAGTGGGGTGGGCGAGGGAAGTGTGAAAGCTGAGACGGCCGACCGCCCCAATTCAACTATAAAGAAACATTACAATTTGTGACCCCAATTTGTTGGTGGATGTGCTATTAACAACCGATTTTCATTTGTTGCCCACCCATCTTGTCGCTGTACTAAAACTTTCGATTTATGAATTGGTTAATCAATAAATCAATGAACCTCAGTTAATACTTTATTTACCATAAGTTAAAAAGTTAA